>NW_005187428.1:98552-149991 GCF_000239375.1 Pundamilia nyererei | reverse complement strand
CCCCCCCCCCCCCCCAAAAAAAGCTCCCGTTACCACTTGTTTTCTGTCCAGTTCTTTTATACAGTAATTTGACATACCTCTGACTTTTGTCCTCGTTTCCCTTCCTTTAAAATGACTTCTTTACAGCCATCCTTCCACTGACACCATTTTTGATGAGACTGGTGAACAGTAGATGGCTCAGCTGAGGGGTCAGTTCTCTTGCATCTCTACCTTTGTCAGATCTTTGCTGGATATTTTCCTGTTTCTTAAGAACATATTGTATCTGCATTATGTTTTAGGACTTCCATTTTTTCTTTTGTCCTCCACTGGTCAAGTTTCTTCCAAGCCATGAAGTTTTTGGCTAATGGGTCATCTTGCTAGTGTAAAAATAGAATTTTATGCCTGATAACTATGTTATCTTTGGCATTTTCCTTCATCCAGCTTTAGGGGGTTTGTAAGGATGCTTGTAACAAAGTGTCTGACAATACAATTTAAATTAGGTTCTTTGCTAAGTTGTCTGTTATGTGCTCATCCCTTGAGTTAGGTGCATTTTTTTTAAATGTTTCATAGGTCAGTGTTAAGCGGCTCAGCAAATTATAAATCATGGTCAGGTACTGGGACTGACTGAAAATTGTTGAAAATGTTTAAAAAAAAAGTAATCAAATCAAATTTAATCTAATAAAAAAATATTATGTGAAAGCTTTACATAGAGGGAGATGTGATATATTAAGAGCATTGTTTTATGTCAGTGAGGGCAAATAAATTGCAACAACCTAAATGTGGGACAAAAATTGTTACTAATAGCTTGAGGCATTTGGCATGTAGATCCACTGTTCTCAACTACCTCACTAAATAAATACTGTGAGCATAAAAGTTCTTTTTTCCCCTGCCGTGATAGTCTCCTGTCATGTATTCTTTTTTTTATCCCAATAACTTTATAAAATTTGTTATTTCAACTACCTTATACCTATATTTTGTTTGGCTTTCAGTGTGAGGCATGCATCATTTTGCTACAGGTTTGTGAGGCTCACACTGTAGTTGTGATAACCATCCACAAAAATCCAATCTGTGACTTTGTGGTGACTCACAATGTTCCACCTTGAGCATATAGCAAAGGCAGAAAAACACGGTGATCTGTTCACGAGACTCGTGATGAGAGTCACTGGATTTTAGAAAAATATCTGCTGACTTTTGAAAACTAGTGCCAGTATAAATATAAGCCTCAGTGTAAGACTAGGTTTAGGTCAGGGGTACTTAACACACAATAAAATACATGGATCAGATAAATATGAATAAATAACAGTGACATTTTTCAACTTTTTTTTTTTAAAACAAATTTTCCTTCAAAATGAATTATTTATAAATGAACTAACATGTTAGTTACATTAGCCGTATACAAGAACTGATACTCACTGATGTTCATTTGACAGACAAATAATTTATTATTTTGCATTTGAAAGCTGACACTTGTAATGACCCAGCTTTGTCCAGGCCTGTTGAGTGTGTGTGTGTGTTCCCTTTGTGTTCCTTTAGCTGCCTGGTAGGTGGAGCTAACCAGTGCAATCTGAATCCCGGCCAGCCCCTTCTGCCATATTTATGCACCAACTTTCTCAGTCTGTGCTCTCTCTACTTTTCTGATTGGCTTGTAAGTTTAGATTTTTAAAACCATGCATCACTTTCCCGTCATCAGCTAAGCACACGAAACTGCAGACACGCTATAAACACCAACCGATTTTTTTGTTACATTTGAAAGCGTTCACACATTAAACCTCTTCAGTCAGTTCTATTTACTGAATTAGAAAATGATTGGTGGGTCAGCCAGCACCAGACGTCCTGTGGGTTGTAAATTGAGTATTGCTGATCTGGAATGCTTCAGTATAATGACCCTTGAGGAATACTGCTATTTAACATTTAAACCATTAAAATAAAGTTATTCTTAAACATGATGTCAGAAGATAATGTGACAGTGTGTATGTCAGATGGCGGGACAGAAAAATGTCTGTGCAGCAAACACGTCTTTCACCTGTTTCTTTTTCTTGTGTTTTTGTGAATTATTATGCAGATTTGTCAACATATCCTTATATATTCTAAATAATCCTATTTGTATGCTTGTAATAATCATAGTATTACTTCGTTGTACTTTTTTAAATACACTGGGTAGATTTACGTAGAGCTTTGTTCTCTGTGATTTCACAAATTGGCACGATATTAAGCTGAGTCTCGCAAATGACGTCATGTATGAATGCAGGACTGTTACAAGGTGTGGCACAGTCACACTCTGTTATTAAGCTGAGCCACACCCCAGTTTTATCTAGTTTGCTTTATTCCAGCTCTTAGCAACTATGAGTCACTGTATCCAAAACAAAAGTGATATAGAGCGTGATAGTAAGACGCGTTATCTCCATGTCGGCACCATCTACCTACCTAAATGTGATAAGATTAGGGGAAAAGAAAAACACAGGATAAACACAGTAATGGTTTCTATCTGCCTGTACAAAGACATTACAACTCTTATTGCTTTGTCTGCTTCCTCCTATTGTGTGAATGCATTTGGACATATAAGACAAAGAGAAATATTACACTTCATCTATCTAAAGCTTATTTTTCACTGATTTTCCCGTGATTATGCAATTTCATCTTGCTAATAACGTTAAAGATTTCATTTATCCAAAAGCAAATCAATCTCGGTGCATTTACACTGAAACACATGCAGCAGGTGATCTATGGAAACATGACCTCCTTCCTCAGATTAGTAACTGAAAAATCACCTTTTACATATTTCCTCACACACTCTGCAAACCCGTTCTCTCTGACTTCCCCTCTATTGTCAAAGCACATTTATAAGCAGAAACGGTTGGCCGCTTCACATGTAGGAGATAAATGAAGCTCCGAGTGATGCTGCAAATCTTTCAGTTCCACAGCTAATGAAATTCAAAAGAATATTACTTCATGGTCCAAACAGCAGGAAACATAATGCACTGAGTATAAAAGTCTGTTCATAAGTTCTGACTTACCATTACCACTGAAGTGGAGTTGAGTGTGGAGGTTCTCTCTCTGCAAACGTTTACCTGTTCTGACCTGATCTGGGGGCAATTAGAAAGTATAAGTTATATCTACTGTCACCGCCCAGAAAATTCTAATTCCACCAAATGCAGAGGTACAGAAAACAAAGAGGTGAGTCAAATGGGAGTAAGACATTGTGGGGCGTGAAAAAAATCGACAGTTGTCAGTGATTCCGAGGAAGAGCGGCAAATGAAAACGAAAGACTTTTTTTTTTAAACTGAACTTTTGCCTCTGCTTCCGAGGCTCCCTGAGAACACAGAGCAGGTTTTGTAATGTGAATTGCTTTTAAATATCTCTGTTTATGTTGCTTTACGGCTCGATGTTAGTGGAATTTTTTTAGAATTTATTTTAGGATGTCGCAACAATTCATTGATGAGTCAGTCAGTAATTAAAGCATTGGAGCAACTGTTACACTGAATTCTCAGCACAAACCAGAGGTGCTGAGTGACAGAAGTCTACATAGAGGGTACTGACTCAGGGCAGTGCATGTCTGCGTGTGTGCATGTGTGCGTCAGAGAAGCTGATGGTAAGAGCAAGACACCCTTGCTCTGCGTGCTGCCTCATGTATTAGAAACCATCTGTTTGTTTGTGGTAATCTCTGAAACCTATGACTAGAAGAATGAAGACACCCAGACATTAGGAAAGCATAGAAAAAAAAAATAGAAACCAGACATTCAGACATGAAGATGCACATATCGGTTGTCATGGCTGCATCATTTCTGCTGTGGTCGTCTCTTTTGTTGGTATTTTTCAGGTCGGAGCAAACTACAGGTGAAATTTTATTTCATTTGTGAATTTTATTTGTAAAGATTGTAAACTCAAGAAAAGTCAGTTTATTGATTGACCATGAAAATAATCTATTATAATCTATTATTTCTTCATTATAAAGTTTTGACCTCAAGTGTTTGGACAGCTCTGCTACTGCAGTTCAATTCTGCCAGGGTCTGTGCATATTTAATGTGAAATGAATAAACTGACACTAGACTGATGTCTCAATTTTAATTTGAGTCGGTTTACATCACTATTCACAGGTGAGATAGGTGAGGTGATACCTGTAGGTGAGACATAGTCTTTTAAACACCCAAAGCTTCAGTGGAAAAAATATCACAGCTGTCCCAGGGCACACACTGGACAGGTCACTTATCTATAGCACGACTAACATTGATAGACAGATAACCATTAACATCTTTGCTCAATTTAGAATCACGTGTTAACCCAACCCCAAGTCTTTGGACTGTGGGAGAAAACTGGAGGATGTCAATTTTAACCCAGAACCTTCTTGCTGTGAGTTGACAGTGCAACAATCACCCCACCATGCCACCTGAAAACTGACATGTACATATTAGATAAAGGAAAACTGACTGATGACACGATTGACTGTGATCGATAATTCTCTTTCGGATCCAGGATGTCCGCATGGGAAGACTTCAGGATCACAACCTGAGAGGATTTACCACACGAACCTAAAAAAACTAGTCCCTAAGGACCCCAAAGCGCTTTACACATCCAGTCATCCACACATTCACACACTGCTGATGGCAAGCTACATTATAGCCACAGCCACCCTGGGGCGCACTGACAGAGGTGAGGCTGCCAAACACTGGTGCCACCGGGCCCTCTGACCACCACCAGTAGGCAACGGGTGAAGTGTCTTGTTCAAGGACATAACAAACAAGACTGGCTCAAACCGGCAACCTTCCAATTACAAGGCGAACTTCCAACTCTTGAGCCACGATCGCCCCATTGCAGCAATATTCTCAACTGGCTCGGTTAAGCACCTGATTTCAGTTTCATCTGCAGCTGACCTGCTGAGGATCAAACTAAAGAGAGAGAAAATAATCTATTATAATCTATTATCCAGAAACAAACAAAAGTAACAAGTCTGATTTTTACAGGAAACAAAGAAATAATTATAGTGTGGTCACTTCCCGGATCGATTACTGCAACCCTCTTCTTTTTGGTCTTAGTCAAAAATCTATCCATAAGCTTCAACGTGTCCAGAACTCTGCCACTCGTATTATCACCAGAACCCCCTCTATGCATCACATCACCCCTGCCCTGCAGCAGCTTCACTGCTTAAATACCGCATCAATTTCAATATACTTTTGTACACCTTCAAGGCTATCCATCATCTCTCGCCTTCATACCTCTCTGACCTGGTTCAAGTCACCATTCCTTCTCGGTGTCTCAGATCCTCCTCCTCTCTTTCTCTTCCCATCCCTGTCCCCCGGCTAGCCACCATGGGGCGCAGGGCTTTCTGTTGCTCTGCCCCTCGCCTTTGGAACTCCCTTCCTCCTGAGATAAGAAACATCACTTCCCTCCCTCTTTTTAAGTCCAGACTCAAAACTCACCTATTCACATTAGCCTGTTCTACATACATTTTTCCATCCTGCTACTTTGAAATATTTTATTTATTTGCTAAATGTTGTAACGTGTTTGTGTACAGTGTCTTTGAGTGTTTTGAAAGGCGCTTTCTTAAATAAAATGTATTATTATTATTATTATTATTATTAACATAACAACATTAAAATAATGCTGTAAAAAATTAAAGACATAAAAAGGCATGCTAACACACTCCATAATATGTCTTATGTCCCAAAACATGCAGTGTACTTCTGATGTATGAAGGGGAAAGGTTTGATTGTTTTTCTGCAAAATTACCAGGAAATTAGGCTGTACTTAAATTTGCTTACAGTATAATTATTTATTTTTTCCTATGGAAAATTGACTTGTTTACTCCCTTATTCTAGTGTATCTATTTCAAATAAAACACACTAAAATTGCCATTCAATTAAAGTTGGATTACACTCTTGGTTGCAGGCCGTATTATAAAGTGTTAGCTTTATCTGTGAGATCTGTCACAAATGCCCAGGTTTTTGAGTTTCTGTGATGAATTATGATACATTTTAGTTTGAAGGATCATTTGTGTTGTGTTTGCTCCTTTTGTATAACGGGTTGTCTTGTTTATATTTTACCTTTATCTTCCAATTGTCTTTGTGTACCTTGGTTAAGTAGTATTTAGTTTATCCACTTTTGTGGGGTTTTTTTGTCTTTCTGTGCTTCCTGTGTGAAGTTGTTCTTGTGGGAAGTTACTCCCCTTTCATTTGTGTCCATCTAATTTTCATGATTAGCTTCAACTGTCCTCCCACCTATTTCCTATCTCCTCATTAGCTGGCATGCGTGTGCATACATTGTCTGAGTCTTCCCTTGTTCTTCGTTGCATCAACCTGCATGGTTGGGTGTTTCCTTGTTCTGTTTCCCCCCCAGATATTCCTAGTTTTCAGAGTACTTGCTCCTGTTTAACTGCACTTTGTATTTTTGTTCAAGAGTTCAACATTAAAAGTCCTTTTTTGAGTTTATGTTCCGTCTCCTGAGTCCAGCGTTCTAGTTCATATCATGCCTCTCAGCCGTACCTTGACAATAATTGGTCACCTCACTAAAAAGTAAAAACTTTCAACGTCCTTTAAGACACACACACACTCAAACTGTCCATTTAAAGAGAGCCCAGGATCTGCTGAAGCATTTAAACCTGAGTGACGCAAGAAGGAGGTGTGAAGGTTGTAGGATGATTTTTCTCCAGGTGAAAGTTAATCTAATTTGCTTGCCAAACCTCAGTGCTGATTCAAACATCCAGCCAAAATGTGAATAATGGCCGCTGATTACACCCATGTGTGGTAACTGAACATCCCAGAGCAAACCCATGGGCATTGCTGTGCTTCTGTCACAGCTTCCACTCCTCTGCCTTTCCATGAAATTTTGGGTGCAAGCGTCAGGAAGCAGTTTTCAATCAGCCACAAGATCATTAATGAGATCAAAGTTTGATTTTTTATTTTTTTTAACAGGAAATGCAGCTTCCACATATTGTATCCTCCACTCTGCCTGTAACGTGCTGTTATCTAAATATTATTGCATTGGTTTTTCTTTCAACTTGGAACCAAAGTACACGCCCTCAAGCAACAGACCAAAGTCAGGCCAAATGTGTGGGCTTGCATATAACAACACACGATGATATGATAACAGAAATCAAAGAACAACATGCCAGAGATTGTCAACCAGCAAAATGTAGGTTTAAAAACACGTGAGATGAGCACAAATGCTGCGTTCTCTGATGAGAAAGCAGCCAGAGCAAACATGTGTACCGGGTGTGTCTGCCAAAGGGCCAGAAAGACAAGTCAGTTCACTTTTTAACTGAAGTGACTCTGCTGCTGCTGCTGAGGATGGTGGTGGGGGGGTGCTGAGTGAGCAAGAAGCTAACAGTGCCACCCGGTGGTGACTCGCATCAAAAACGGCAGGCCTGTGAGCAGGTTTGAAACAAGGCGACAATCAAGAAGAAACTTAAAGAGCGAGATGGTTCAACAGAGCGGAGTCCTTAATGTTGAACAGAGAGCTCACGCACGGCATGTTCTATACTGAAAAGCTCACAGTGTAGAAACTGGATGTTTTTATGAAGATGTGGATTCACATGGACAACCTGGACATGGCTCAAAGATGGAAACTTTTTAAAAAATGTCAGAGTTGCATATTTTTCCTCCTGGATAATTATCAATAATAAAAATAATAATACATTTTTATTTATATAGCATCTTTCGAGATGAACTCAGAAAGTGCTGCACATAAGATAACAAATAATAAAAAGGTAAAACAGACAATATAAAACATGCAAAAATTAACCAAAAACAGTTTTAAAAAGGTGAGTTTTGAGTTGTCTTTTAAAAACAACTACCGAGTCCACGGTTCTTAATTTATGAGGGAGAGAGTTCCAGAGTCTCAGGGCCACAGCGGCAAAAGCTCTGTCAACCTTAGTTCTCATCTTAGTCTGTTTTATAGCAAGTGAGCCCTGATCAGATGACCTCAGGGACTTGCTAGGGACATAGGGCTGTAGCAGATCGGAGATGTAGGGTGGTGCCAGTCCATGCAAGCCTCTGAATGTCAAGACTAGGATCTTAAAATGTACTCTAAATTCAACAGGAAGCCAACAGTGATGCAGCAGTGATGAATGTAGTGGCTGCCTGGTAGGAAATAAGAACTGAGATATTACCAAATGAGAGTAATAAGATTAACTTTAGTTAAAAGAAGATGGTTTTTGACCTGCTGTGATTTAAATTTGGAAGCGTGGCTCTGCTCTAGGACCTTGCTCCTTATTCCACAAGCATTAGCAAATCCTTAGTCAGGGAGAGCTCGACAAGGATTCAGACACAATATAGTAAGGAGGAGCTGGGTTGCCAAGTGGCTTCCAGAGGCTAAAGTGACTTAAATACTACATCTTTTATGAGACTTGCTCATACAAACTATTTTGGAAGTGCGTGCTATCACTGAGATTAGTACAACCAGTCACACGGAGTGGCAGCTATCTGCCATGACCGGTTGGGCGTGACGGGAGGGAAATAGAACAAAAGACAGAAACGACAGATGTGTTTCTCTTTTGTTAAATGTTGTTATTTTTGTTTTTAATTTAACTAATGGGAAGCAATGTGAGAAAATCCCTAGGACATAAGAAAGCACTTCAACCTATAGATCACAAGCAACGATGCAAGAAAGCAAGCCCCTGAGGGCCAAAAGCCAGTGCACTCCCACTGCCAGCCCGAGCCTGGGTAAGTGAGGAGGATCGCGTCAGGTAAGCCATAAATCTTTGCCAAGTCAAATATGTGAATAAGAAAGTTAATCCTCTGTGACAACACCTAAAGGGAGTAGTCAAAAAGAAAAAAAGAAAAGAAAAAAAGACAAAGATGAAGACGAATCAATGGTACAAGAGAGTTAGCATAATTTATTACAGTTATTAAAACCGGTTATGAGTGAAGATATTGATGTTTTATCCTTTTTTTTTTTTTTAAAGAAAGGTGTTTAGCAAGTTCAAGTAGGAAGAAACACACAGCGGACTGAAAACATACTCGTCGATTCTTCTTTTGCTATTTGAGCAAAACAGAATATTTCCTTCAACTATTGAAAGCCTGCCACTTAAATTACTATCACACTGAAGCAAGATGCAACAATCAATCAGGGAATACACTAACTCCTGTCATGAACATATGAGAAGTATATGTACAATTTATACATCCGTAAAAACAGAATTAATGACTGACAGATAAATATTTCACAACAAATTGCATGTATAAAAGATTTATAATGAAGACATTTTCCATGATAAATAAGGAAAATCTCACTGCTAGAAACTACGATACTGTCTAAATAGTTAGTGAAGACAGATCTTAAAAACAGCTTTCAATTCTCTAGAAAATAAAACAAATGCAGAAATATCCATCTTGTGACTTAAGCATGAAGAAGTGGAGCCGATGCACAGAAACACACAACAAAATGATTCCAATACAGGATGGTGCGGCTCTTGCTGCCCGTTGCACTGCTAGTATACTCCGGGGCTATTGCGGATCCCGCAGCAGAGCACCATGGTGAAGATCATCTCAAAGATCTAAATGTGAAAGATGAAAGCAGTTTAATTCAAAGGGAGTATTCCAGTACCTGCAATGTTATCACAGCTGATGAAAGCAGAGATTTAGACAAATGCATTTTCAATCTAATACCCACCATGATGACAGCAACGACCAAGGCGGCCAGACCGATGACGTAGAGCTTCTCAGAGAAGAGCTCGATCAGTTTATAATGACAGCTCTGACAGGGAGAAAGAGGGAAAATAAGGAATGCTGACCACGCCACAGTAATGAATGAGAATGCTCTTCACTCTGCACACATACTGTTACGGCTCACTAATAACTGAGAGCAGAGCCTGCAGTCAAAACAAGGTGGAGAATATCCGCTTGTTCTGATCAGTTTTCTGAATGGTGAATTAAATGATTTCTGATAGCAATGTTCATATTAACAGTTATAAGAGGATACAAGTCATTGTTAATGGTATCACCAAGTTTGGTCATTTACTAAATATGATGAGGTGTATCCTTGCATGTGTCATGTCAGAATCTCCAAACTCTTTTTAAAATCACGATGACAAGTAATTGTCAAAGAATAAAAATCTGACATTTTAGCCTTATTTTACTGTGTTTTTCTATTCGTGCATCTGTGTATGCTTTCACTGCACCGGCACTGTGTATGGGATCGATGCCATGCTGAAAAATGAAGCCCTTGCCAATCAGACGTTTTTCATACGATATTAAAGTCTGATTCTACTTTTCTGTGTTCGGAATTTCAGCAATTCAAGATTTCCAACACAACTAACTGAAATGATGCCTCCACTGTGTTTTATCGATTGTTTGTAGACACTCACTGACGCTGATTTTAACCCAAAGTTTCAAATGTTTTCATTCATCACTTCATTTGACCTGTTGCCACTGATTTCCAGTCCAGTTTGTGTGTATTTTGGCATACCTCAGCCTTTGCTCGCTCTTTCACTTCCTTAGGCAAAACAGGAAGAATTGGCTAAGAATGGCCTCTTGACAGCTATCCTTCCACTCAGACCATCTCTGATGACGATTTAGGGAACAGTGCATGGGTCAACTGAAGAGCCAGATGCATCTAGTCTTTGCTGAATGTTTTTTCCTGTTTCTTAAGGTCGTGGCTCAGATACTGTTTATCTGCTATAGATAAACAGCTTTTTCTAGGCCTGTCACTTCTTTTGTTCTCCAATTGTTCACTCTCCTCAAATCTTTAAGGACACACACAGCACACAGCGCTGAAATATGCTAAGTTTTTAACAAACATTTTTTTTTAAGTCACCATGTTGGTGCAAAAGTGCAACTTTATGCCTGTCAAACTGTGTTTTTTGTAAATTTAACGAAAGAAATGGGAACAACTTTGTGTTTTTATGACAGACTGACAGCAACAGTGGCTAAAGAGGCAATTCAATATTGATTCTTTGCTAAGTTGTCTGTTATGTGTAGCAATAACACTGATTTGTTCCTTGAGCCTGAGAGGTGTCTTAAGAATATTGCAAACTTGTTATACCTGAAATTTCTTAACATTAACATTTTCTGTCTAACGCGACCGCACTGCAGTCACTGAAAAACCAACAAAATACCTGCAAATCTACAAAACTACAGGAAAAAAAAACGTGAATCCTACATAGTAATGAGAGCTAATCAGCTCTGCAACACTTGCTTGGTTTCAGTCCAGCTGTCCCTTAGGGAGATATCACTGCAAATTAAGACAAATCCTAAAGGGAGTGGTCTCTCCAGAGTGACAGTCCATGATGAGTAAGGAATTACTGAATGATGTGAGCACACATGTGATTCATTTGCTGTGGCCTTCACGGGACTAAATGTATTTTAAATGTACTTGAACATATTACATTTGGGACATGTAGCAACCCAGTTCCTTAGTAATACTTTACAGTGATTTTTTTTAATATTACAAAAATGTAATAAACAAGCTTACATTAGTATTAATGTTGTTAGTAGTATTATTACTACTAATACTTGTTTGTGTGTTAATTTATTTCGATCATAGAAACAATATACAAAGTTCATTAAACAAAGAAAAGAAGAAAAAAATGCTTTACAAAATAAAGCTAATACATTTCAATATTGTTTCACCTGTTTTTAGTTACATATTGAAAAGGAGTGGGAAGACAACAAAAGATTTGTGCATACCTGAGATCTCAACTGAAAATCCTCTGGAGACTTTGTAGGACATAAGGTGGTGGCAAGTTGTAAAAAGAGAGCCGTGTCGTCTCCTTTACCGCAGCAGTCGAGCTGAACAAGAAAGAAAACACAGGAACATGAAGTCAACAATATTTCTGTACCCTGTCATTTCAAAAACAAAGCAGCAGGGCCAAAAAAAAAGAATGTGATGATTTTTTCCCCCATCATTTCGTACCGTTTTGTGGAAGACATCCAACACCTTGATGGCGCTGTCTTTACTGGCAGACCCAGACACATCCATAGCCTTGATGTACGCAGAGTCGTAGAAATTGATCAGTTCTTTGGAGATCTGTGAATAATCAGGAGTGGGGATGGGGTGTTTAATAGACACAGCAACAAACAGAGACGATTCACTAGAGGTGCAGAGAAGGGACATCAACGCAGACATCAAACATGCTGTGAACCGTGACTGTGTGTGTGTGTGTGCTTACCGTGTCCCTGTTCATGAAACCCCAGATTGCTGCAGCCACTTCACAGGCAAATAGGATCACCAAAAAGAAGAAGAACTACAAATCAAAGATATTTATTTTAACTTCAGTGACTCCAAAGATTAAAATACTTTATTTGGAAAAAAAATGTGTCACTTGTGGATAAAACGGTATACTCACTGTGCCCAGAAGGCACTGAGATTCCTGAATGGCACCATAACATCCCAGGAAGCCCACAAGCATCATAACAGCTCCCACAGCTATCAGTATGTACACACCTGTAAACGCACAGTAAGCAGGAAACTGTCCATCAACGGCTTAAAGACATTTGATTTATCATAGCGACAGCGCATCATCAGCACCACTAGAGGGCAGCAGTGTTAGACCTGCAAGTTCCCACTGCTCGCTAGTCCACTGCTCATTGTTTGGGTTTTGACTTCCTGATGACTCTGTAGAATGAAACTGTTGACATCCTGAAGGTAAGATTCCAGATCCTGACTAAGAGAGGCAGAGATGACTGCGTGCTTCCCTTAGGGGAGGAAATTCCCTTGAGACACCCTCAACCCCCCTCTGTACTGACCTCTGACCTGGACCATTATACTTCCCCAGGAAACAGAAGGACAGACACTCACTGACACCCACCCACAAATGTACACACATTTTTTTTTATTTGCAATTTAAACTGGCATTATGTGTAAAAATATATATTTTAAATGTAAATGGCACATAGCCATAATGGAGGCACTCCACACTAGCAGAAAGTCAATGGATGGTAATAAAGCTCCAGTTACAGCAGAGGCCCAGTTTGTGTTTTCTGCAGCTTAAAGGAAAAAACACTGTGTGGGTGCTAAAAATCTGTTTTGCATTATCGGTGTATGATTATATAAAAAGTAAATTTACTTGAAATGCAATAAAGTCTCCTTCAGAATTACTGTGCCCTCTAATCTCTTCTCTTGTATACATGAGTTGCTTTACTTATTGGTGATAACATGAAACCAGTAATTTGACGTCGGTTGCCTCACATGAAGCCAAGTGTAATTGCTTTATTTACTGTTAGAGTCTCTAAAGGAAATTGACTGTGTTTTATAGATTCAGCATTTGCGTTGTAGGAAAAAATTTCACGTGCAGCATCAGTCATGTGGAATTGTCTCCTAGCAGGCGTTGCATTCAACTACACCCAGCATGAAAGCTGTGCTGTAAGCACTGTGCGTACTCGCTTTCTACCACTTTTGTGGAGATCTCCTATTAAATGGCAGCATATTTGTGTTACACCAGGAAATTTGCCCACGCAAAAGAAACACACATACAAAAAAAGAATAACTGCTATCAGTTTTCTCCAGAGGCATCACGAGAAGGGAGCGGGTGGACATCGCTCAAACACACAAAAAAAATCTTAATGAAAACAAATTATCAGCATGAATAAAAATCTAGAAGATATAACATTCCTGACAAACTGCAATTTGTTTGATAATAATCTCATGATATCCATCCAACGAGCTATAACTTTAAGAATCCTTTTAGAGATTTTCTGCTATTTTATAGTTTTCTTATTTCTTCTGTAGCTCGGGTTTAGATTTCAGAACATGATATTGGATAACACAACATGATAGGCACAATAAGCAAGAAATTCTCATGATACTAAACCATTCATTCATTTTCTTTCACTTATTTTATTCAGGGAGCCTATCCCAGCTCTCACAGGGTGAGCGGTGGGGTTAGGCCCTGGGCAGGTTGCCAGTATGTTGCAGTGTTAACACAGAGACAGGCATGTGTTTGGACTGTGGGAAGACACATGTAGAAAAGTTCCAGCCTGGATTCACTCCCATGACTTTCTTGCTGTAAGGTGGCAGAACTAACCACCGCACCACCTAATATTAGACCAGTACTTCCCAAAGTACCCAAAGTAATCTCACCTTTTAAATCCCCAAGAGTACAGAAGATCTCATATTACGAGATGATGTCCAAAGACTAGACTCCTGAACCATGTTAGAGGGGAGTGAAACGATATCTTCAACTATGTAATTCACAAAGCATAAAAGACTCCATATAAAGGGAAAAAATTCAAACTAGGAATATGAAAATCAGTCACAGCCCTTTATATCCTACATTTACAAACTTCAGAGGGCAGCTGCTAAAGTTAGAGCTGCTGGACTAAACTAGCAGCGTGCAGTGTACCGCTACTTTTACATAAGATGTGAAGGGGGTCTTCTAGCGGTGCTTTTAGTGGGAAATGGTTCGGGAACAGTCTGTTTCTGGCTTTTCTATTCTTGTGTGCATAAAAAAACAAAGCACACCGATCCTCTAATGTGGCCTGACAGAGCAGTCTAAAAAGGGGACAGACAGTAAGTGACTCTGACTCTGTTGCATCTGCAGGTCTCCAATACCTCACACTGTACCTCATTTATCACGCAGAACTATCTCCCATCCTTAGATCTGCGCTCTCTGTGTGTCGACTCACTACCCCTCCTTTTTCGTTCTCTTTTGTCGCGCTGTGAAACGGCTACCAGGGCCAGTAACCCGGCAATGCGGCAAAGCAGGCATTATTTCCACTGCCTTCCATTACTATGACAACACCTTTTGAAGCTTGAAGGCTATTGAGACTTTAAGGGAGACAGGCGATTTTAAACCCCCGGGGTAGTTCATTTATTTCTTGTCTCAGAGTGTAATCTCCCCAAGTGGTGGTGGTGGGGTGGGCGCCAGCTAAAAGCCCCACTTGCTCGTCTCATCCAGTATTTAAAAAGGGAAAAGTCAGGAGCAAGACAACGGAGACGAAGCCTGTTATACAGCATGTCAGTGGAGAAATTATGTGAGGAGGGTTAGTTGTTTAAAAAAAAGATCTATTTGGCTTTTCTCTTGTTATTTCAAAGACTTTAAAACAAAAAGGGCAGACAAAAGAGACTTTTTCCATTTTTCTGACCGAAGCGGCTTGTTTGAATCAGAGGTTGAACCGAAAGCCTGCATCGGGACCTAAGTGTAAGATAAATAAGGATTATTATGAACATTGAAATCACGCAAGCTACTCGAAAAAGTCCAAGAAAAGGGGGAGTTGCAAATGAACATAACAGATCCAATTTAAAATAAAAAAGTGGACCACCCAAAGAGCTTCACACAGCATGCTGATATATCAGGGGCAGTTTGGGGGTTTGACTCACTGGGCTACAGAGGTGAGAATAGTGCAGTTAAAAATACAAGGAAATGTATCTACTTCCTGCCACTGAAAATAGTGGTCTAATTGGTTGGCTCCTCTCTCATTGTGATTGTACTGTCAAATATGGTGATTTATCATGAAGCCGAACATGGGGGCATGTATAAAGACAACTGGCACTTTTAGAGTTCACAACATTGTGTAAACCTTCTGGGTTTAGTCAGCTCTTGGCTTGCCTTATAAGCTTTTATCCCTTGTTTTCCAGTGCTGGCTGTAATCTCATATTTACATACAGGCATGAGAGGGGGAATTAATTCTTATCTGCCTCTAAGAGCTTCATTAAGCATGTTTTGTAGAAATGTACAGTACGAGGAGTTGTAACACTACCCAGACCAGACTACTGTCAGCTGCCACAAGTAATGGGTTCAAGCTCTGGTGAAGAGGCAGGATGGTGTGTATTTTCAGTCTTACATAAATACCACTTTGGTGTGCCAGCATGCTAAAAACATCCATTCCAAACTCTAATTTGAGGGATAATGTGCAGATGTACAAGGTTTTTTTTGAATTATGTAAGGGCGTATGTCTAAGGGACAGGGGAGGAAAAAAGAAGAAGCAGTCTCTTGATCTTGCCTGGGTGGGCCCCACTTGCCGCCCTGCCTTTAAAATCACGAGTGTGTCTCGCCTCTATAAAAAGCACGGCCCGCCTTTGCTCCGTATACTTACTGAGGAGTAAGTATGGGAGCGCAGCAGGGGCCCAAATGTAAATTAATGGGCTCACTAGAGTTCACCACCACAACAAACCAAGATCACGGACTGTTGACATTTTTAAATTGTATCATGTATTGTAGGTTTCATGGCCAACCTTAGGACTTCTGAGGGCAGTGAAGGAGACGTGCTTGCAACCCATAACCTTAGTTCATGTCGTGGGCATGACACAACACAAAGGTTAAAAAATGCAAAACATGTGCAGTTACAGAGATGGAGCTGCGGTTCAGTAGTGCAGAACTCCTGAATTTTCCTGAGGATCAAATACTTTAAAGTGTGAACAACAGAAGGCTCGTGATCGCTTCAGCTGCGCTCTTAGACCACTTTCTCAAAGCCAGCATGTGTTTAAACATCTGTCTCAAGCATCTGGCCTCTCTCTTGAAAGAACATCAAGGCTGGGACTTTTTCCATAAACTGAATCAGAGATGTTCTCCTGCATGTGCCTTACAGCATGTGGACTGAGGTGTAGCTCCTGGCCCTGCCGCTTTTAATTCATGCTGCGGATGTACGCAAGTCCTGTTTCCTGGTCTTCTTAGAGGTCATGTCACGCCTACTATTTCCAAAATATCTGGATGTCACTCACAGCTCACCATGAAGCACGTGAGTTAAATTTGATCACTTTGTTAAATGTAAACTTTCCATCATGATAAGGATGAAAAACGAGGGCAGAGCAGTTTCCTTATATGAAGTAAAGTATCCTTAAAATAGAAACCTGACTCTGAATGAGAGGGTGGTATGAGCTATAATGTAAGAATCCGTAGATGCCAAAATGAGGCCACTTCACTCTGTGAATATTTAGCTTTGAAACATAAAATATTAACAGCTTTCCCAACATTAAATCTGGGCACAATCTCCCTGTGGTGTTAAAGCCACCTCAAAACTGGTCTAAGAATAATCTACTTGTGGTAAAAGTTTTGAAGACCAACTCAAAACTATGATTTCCATGAGCTCTGTGTGTGTTAGGGAGGGGTGTATTTCAGGACAGTTGGTGGCTCGCAAATGTTTTCTGGTCCCACCCAAAAAGAATTAATCCCCAACACCTGCCCAATTTTTTAAATACTCCTTAACAATAAAGTTCACTTTTTTTTAATTTCTTCCCCTTTAAAAACATAATTACACATACTTTTCTTTTTTTTCCACATTTTCTCCTGGTTGTCCACACCTCTCCTCTAGCAGCCCTCCTTGCACCACTACACACAGTCCTGAGGACCAGTTCACTATTATTCAAATTATTGGTGTATACTCACTGATATAGAAGGTGCCCGGTGCCTGCTGATCATCAAACTGAAGAATGAGGAGGTTGCTGGTCTGACTGTCGTGGCGTAGCCACAGAGCCACTCCTAAGATCACACCTCCGGCCAGCTGTCCCAGAAAGAAACAAAAAAAGGTTTTTAATTGTTTTGTTTCATATTTTTCGGTCACTTTGATGAATCCTTTATGAGGTTCAGACCCACCTAAGTGTCTGAAATGAAAGTGAAAAGGAAGCATGAATATTAAAATCATCCTGTAGTTTTTAAATTTTAAAGACTTTTTAGAAAAGACCCATCAGCATGTTTTACATGTGACAGCACCGTGACATCTAAGACAACATGAAAGCTGACTTTCGGGAGATCAAATCCACACCAAAGCCTTTCTGCTAATATCTGTGTGTGTGCGTGTGTGTGTGACCTGTCCCCCTGTCATTTAAGAAAAGAAAGGACATCCTGACACCTCAGTGACCCACGACACAGACATGTCCACGCAGCATTGTTTAAAATCGACTCAACTTCAACTCCCTGATCTCTCTTCTAAATTATGTATCTGATGAAGCAAAAATATATTGACAAGTGTCATCATAGAACAGCTAAAGTGCATGTAGCTCCTGTTATTGTTCACATGCCCGTGTTTATATCTGCACTTTTCTTTTTGTTTCTTTTTTGTGTTTTTTGGCCATGGCTGAAATCCATTGTTCTCAGCAAACAGGAAACGGAATCCTCAGCGTGAAAATAGCAAAATGAGGAAGAAGGGGCTTAGCGCTTTTACAATGACAGGCACAGCAGTGAGGCCAGCAGAGGAAACACTCAATCAAGCGCAGCATGTCCAGGATATGGGCATTCTGTTCGTCCTAAAAACAAAAACACACTCTAAACAGGCAAACCAAATGGAAATCTAAAAACACCCCATGCAAATGGTCAATTCTGCACTTAAAATGGATATCTATAGTTTGCAGTGATGTACTGATGTACCCAGATTAGGCTGTTTAACTACTGTGGCTTGTCCCATATTACTGAAGCAAGGAAAAAAGGGACTGCCTTGAGAAGAGCTCAGTTTACAGGGTGAATGTACTAAAATGATCATTTAGATGTGAAATTTCTAAATTTCACATCTGAGCACTATGTTTAAGAATTAAGGAATTTGGGAATTACTCTAGGAAAAGGAAACAGTCGGAGGGAAACACCTATTCCCGTCACCTAAAAGTTTTTCAGTCTTTTTTTAAACTGAAATCTTTTTTTTTTTTTTTGTCTGGAGTTCACAGTTAAGGTGAGCACTGGTTAAATCAACGGTGGACCTGAAGTACAGATGATGAGTGACAGGCAGAGAGTACAATCCCGGTAAAAAAGACTGGGAGGGGGGGGAAGAGACACCAGCCAGCCTGGAGGGCTTTTACCTCCCGGCTCTTTCACTCACTTTTCCCCGTTTGCTCAGTCAGGCTGAAAAGAAGTTGATGAAGGTTGGGAGAGCATTTTTAGCTCCTGCCAAGAGTTTGTGCGCTGTGCCTGTGTGGATGGATGGATGCTGCCCTTCTCACTAAGAGGGAGCAGCTTAATTTGTAGAGCAGCTCAGGAGGGAAACTCCTCTGTGCTTATCTTTTTGAAATTATTTTAAGCTATGGTCTTCACAGATGTGTAAAATTGCAGCTGTTAAATCAGTTAAACAGAAAACGAGAGAAACAAAAGAAGAAGAAGCAGAGGAAGTCTACGTTACTCAAATAAATTTAGAACTAACGTCGGAGAACAAAAAATATGGTCGACTCACCCAGAAAATAAAATTAAAGAAGAATAGCATATATTTAATGCATTTCGTACAGCCCGTAACAGCCATGTTTCCAGGTCTTGTCAGCTCGTCCTTACGCCCAAATCAAACAAGTTGTGAGAGTGAGAGGAGTCTACTTCCCAGGATCACACAGTCACTGCCGGGGGGAGGGGGGGCTCAGTTTGTTCGGCCAGCTGGGCTGGAAGGACTCATACAGCAAACTCCTCCTTTATAATCAAGAGTGAAAACCGAGACGGGAGGACTGCCCACCAAGTGAACTGGACAGGAGGTGGCCGAGTGAATAACAAGTTGCCCATCTACCCGAGTGAGCAAGTAAAAAACCAATGATTTCATAAAATGTGAACACACTAGGGAGTATTCCAGACTTAAGAAAGAACGAACGAACGAAAGAAAGGACAATTTTCAAAGCAACTTTACATTTTTAAAATTCGCACATCCTAAATCACATATTCAAAACAGCTTTAAAAACACTATAAAGCTATAAAATTGGCATTTTTAGAAATATCTCATTGTTTGTTTTTGTTTTGTTACTTACTTTTTTAGTTAGATTATGGAGCAATTCTGCCAACTTTAATTATTATGTTTTTTAATGTTAGAAATGATTCGGACCATAAAATTTCCTTGCTTTGAGCAGTCGCGCCCTCTGCTGGCGAATTAAACACGATCCTCATCGACTAATTATTTAGGCGCGCTGTGCAGCACGCAGACTTGCGCAAATCTTGAATCTTCTCCGCTCTTTGTGTTCATATCTGAGCTCTCAGCTCTTGTCTGAACTTGTCTGCAAACCACGAAGCTTTACCGTCTTCTAATAGTGTTTTTATGCTACGAGCAGATGTGCGCGTTCATGGCTTCAGGGTCACACCTTCTCCAGCCAGCTGTGCGTGAAGATGATGAAGACCTTCCCTAGCAGCATCCGGACTGTTAGAGGCGCTAACCCTGCATTTACCCTCTGGGCGACGACGTTCAGCGAGCAGCAGGAGGAGGAGGACAAGTAAAACTGAGCAAGGATGATTATTTGAGCATCCTTACAGTAATTGGGGGATTTGACAGCGTGTTTTTAATAAAAGCAGGGCTCTCCACTGGGCATGCTCCATCTGTGCTGAGAGAAGAGCTGTGCTCGGTGAGAATAACTGGCCGTTTGGGCGTTTTTTCTTCTTTTTTCTTCTTCTTGGGGGAGGTTTGTCGCCCTCTCATCTTTGATTTTCTTTATCAGCAGTGCAGGGAACGGGGTGGTCCTCCCATCAAAAAGAGCGATGGATGTGTTCTTCTCAGCGATGCATGAACGGCAGTGAAGTCTGTGAGCGAGGAAGCATCTCAGCGCTGAGACAAAGACCTGCTGCTTAGTGGCGGCGTGTCGTTAAATTCAGGAAGGGAGCGGGAGTGTGAAGGAGGTGAGTCTGTAGGCAGCAACAGAAGGACTGAGCAGCTCCATCAGGAGCTTTCCACCCAGCACCACTACCATCATCATCACCGCAGTCACCTTGCTGTGAAAGTCATAAACCTTCCTCAGGGCTGATCTATCAACTGTCGCATACTAGTGAGTTTAAAGAGCTGGATTTATTCTGTCGGCGTTTTCCCTCTCCTTATATATGTCTCTTTCGACATCTTGGATTTATCGATGATGTGACGTCCATTCTTAATGTGATGCCATTGGCTACATTGGGTTTTGGATTCGGTTTCTCTACCTTCCAGCGAGCTTGGCAGCCCTGAGCGTTTTTGATCCTCCAGCTGAATGAATGAATGAATGGATGCTTGCAGAAAATTCAGGGTTTAGAGGGGGATGCGTGTCAGACTGCCCCGATTTCTTTCACAGCTGCTGAGAAAAGGACTGGTTGCTTTGTGAGTTGCTTTCCTTATGTAATTGTTTCCGTCACCCTGATCACTCCTGTGCATGGTCTGCACTGTGCGCCTAGACTTACCTTTGCGATGAAGGGGACTTATTGGAGAAATGCCTAGGGGACGCGATGGGCCTGAGCGACGACAAGGATCGCATTGTGATAAACGTGGGAGGGATCAGACATCAGACATACCGCAGCACCCTGCGCACTCTACCTGGCACTCGCTTGTCCTGGCTGGCCGAGCCTGATGCGCCCAACCACTTTGACTATGATGCCAAGATCGAGGAATTTTTCTTCGACCGCCACCCTGGCGTTTTTGCACATATCCTTAATTACTACAGGACAGGTAAACTGCACTGCCCGGCCGATGTCTGCGGGCCGCTCTATGAGGAGGAACTGGCCTTCTGGGGGATTGATGAAACAGACGTGGAGCCATGCTGCTGGATGACCTATCGCCAGCACCGGGAGGCAGAAGAGGCCCTTGATAGTTTCAGCGGGGGTGGCCTGTTAGACCTGGGGAATGATGATCAGGAGCCAGACCAGGAGCATGCTGAGGATGATGTGGATGAAATGACGAGAAGGCTGGCTCAGGGAGACTCTCCTGATACCAGGAATGGGAGCCTGTGGAGTCGGTGGCAGAAACGGGTTTGGGCTCTGTTTGAGGACCCTTACTCCTCTAAATATGCAAGGGTGAGTCACTTTTAAAAATGTCCTTGTGTCATTGTTTTTCTTAAATTAAATTAAAGTATATATTATGTATGTTATGCAAAAATGCTAAAAATGTTCTGGTGTTGTTGTCATGATGCATTAAAAGTAATACACTTGTTAATTGGTCCTCTTCTGCTCCTTGATGGTGAAACAAAGGCGTTTGGTGGTGGGCTTTTGTAGAAAGGGCTTTTGATGACCTTGAAATTGCTCTTCTGAGGGTCCCCACAGCAGGTCGATGAGAGTGCATGAGGGAGAAAGAGGAGGAGAGGGGGGAAATGAACCAACTTCATGTAGAAGAGCCATTTGCATGAAAATAATCACTTCTGTCCTCCTCTTATCTTGCTGGAGAAGATGAAGAAACTCATTTTGAATCTCACAGGTCTTTAGATAGATATTTCCACAACACGGGGATCCCAGGGCAGGCTGGCTTTTTTTGGTAAAATAGGTCAGCTGCACATTAGGAAACCAGATCTTTGGCATCACCACATTTTCTTTCTGTGGCAGACCTCCAGACAAAATTAGGTTGCTGTTAGGGGTGACATTTTTAGTCTTTGTCATGGGCACTTTTCCATCAGGGTGTAATACTTGCCATTGGTGACAAGGACAACTTTCCACTTTTTTTTTTTTTTTTATATATTTGTAATTTTTTTTGGACCATGAGCCCCTAAAACGACTGCTGTGCTGCATGCTGCTTTAACAGCTGCTGTTGTAGCTGTAGTAATTAGTTATCAGGCACCAATCCAGACAGAGTAAACTGCATTGACTTGTTCTCACTCTTCCAGAAAGCATTATGGAATCAGTGCCACCCCCCACCCGTCACATACACACTTCCAAATTTGATTTTCTTCACACAGGAAAGATTCCCCCAGCAGAAGCTCAGCTGTGTCCTACATTTAACAACAAGCATGACAAAAGCAGAGCAGGGATCGACTCCACAAAGACAGGCAGAAAGATTAATTAGAAGTGAGCCTCAGAGTTAATTACTGATTCTATTCACAGTAGATACATCAGTGGAAAAACCCTTGCCACTGCACAGCACAGTAGACCCATGGTTTTCTGGCAACAGTGAGAATTAGCCAATAAGGAGCAAACAATTGTCACTTGTTGCCCTTCCTCCAGGCCACACTGTTCCTAACTGTCACACAGACACATAATTTAGGAGGCAGTCTGATGAGACACAGCGTTTGTTTAACAGTTCGAAGGGTGGGATGTTCAGAGGGTTGAGCGAGCCTGCTTGTTAGGAGGAATCAGGGGCAAAGCAGCTCAAATTATGAGGCTTTATCGCACTGGAGTTTGTATGGTAGTGGCAGCAGTGGTGACTTGCCTCAAATAAGGATTGTTTTCATAATTGTTTTTAATTTTCTGTGTCAAAGTAGAGAAAAAAAATATGGTTAGTGCAACTCCCAAAAATTCAAATCACAATGACATTTAGATTACAGTCGCCTAAAACACAGCAAGCCAGCAGGTGTCGATTATGACTCCAACGTGTGCAGTTGGTTGAAGTCATTGTTTTGCAGCGTGGTGGTACTGTGCTCTATTACTGTCTAAGGAGTACTTGTTTCTTTTTTCGTGCAGCACATAGTGGAGAGGGGGTGGACAAAAACAACAACATTATGCAATTTGATAAAAACACCACCACTTATTAACGCCTTGAAACTTGGCAAAAAACTCCTCTTACATCATATCTGCAAAAGCTGAACGTTATTATCTCGACCACTGCGTGTTTATTGAAGTCGCCTCACTATTCGATTGCCTGCGAATGCTAAGTGCTCCACGTTCCTTTTGAATGCGTAAATGCTAAACATTTTACGCCAAATTTGTGTTACATAACAGCGTGTAGATCCACATTGTGAACTGGGATGTTGTCTCTCTGAACAAAGAGGACAGCTCTGCTGACAGGAGTTGGTGCTTCTGCAGTCAACACAGCTTCCCTCTGGACCATCATGCTAAGATGGAAGGAAGGCAGGCATTCATAAGGAGCAGTGATTTCCTCAGCACGGGGCAATGAATTGCCACTGATGAGACATGATGATGAAGGCCTGTTTTCCATCTTCTTCTTATTATATTGTGCTGCATCGCCTGTCTTAGTGGCCCACTTTGAATGAGACCGACTGACAAGTACAGATCATTCCCCTCTCTCAGAGGACTTCATGCCCAGACCAGCCCTTTTCCAACTTAGTCATTCATTATTCCTCCCTGCTACTTAACAAGACTGTGCATTAGTTTGAAAGGTACAGCAGGGCCTCATTTAAGGAAGGTTTTATGCATGAGTCGATTGCTATTGATCCAACATTTGCAATTCATAGGATCATTAAGCAGATATTTGCTCTTCCTGTGCACTTCTCTGTCCATCTTTTTTCCTCTGATTGAACTTAGATTACTGTTTACTGTTGTTGTTTTTCCCCCCTACAGTAAAGAGCATGAACAATAACACATGCTGTAAACCAGTAGTGCATGAGGACAGGGCTGGGATCGATACCCAGGGGACAGCACTGTATCTGTTACACCCATGTAGTATGGAAGAATAACAGAACCTAAATGTAAAGAAATTTGATCAGCTAATCAATACTAGGGGGTGAAGTACTTTTTTTTCCCATTAAGGGAAATTATGGCTTCACATAAAAGTCTGTCCTCAGCTCAGTGAGCCTCTCAGCTCACCGTCATTCCCAAGAGCTTGATGATGTGGACAGTATGACCTTGTGTAAGGGAAGACCTGCTGTGGTGATGGAGCTAAAGGGAAGAGCCCCAGCTAAATTTAGTCCAGTGGGTTGACACTAGTGTCCTGTCTGCTGCTACTGCTGCTACAGGCGCTTAATAATTATATATGTACCATACCCTTGAAAATGCCACAACCTTGATATACAGCAGATGGATGAGAAGGAAGAACAGCAAGCTTGCATTAATTGTCCCTGTTGCAGCGGCGCTTCAGATTCAAGACACACATCAGAGAGGAGTGCAGCTGGGGTGTTATTGCCACTGTCAAACTAGATGCCACTGTCTGCGATAGAAGATTAAATTGCATTGTGTCTTACTAAGAATGGCTGCTAGGCCGTCAAGCTTGATTACACTGCATGTATTAGTGTGCTCATTCTCCTTTCTGTCCTTCTCCTCTTCCTTCTTTCCTTTCTTTTTCTGCCCCCTAAATATTTCCTGCTCAGTGGGTGGCTCTGGCTTCGCTGTTCTTTATTCTGGTGTCCATCACCACCTTCTGTTTGGAGACCCACGAAGCCTTCAATCCCATCATCAACCGCACAGAATGGGACGTGGTGGACAATGAGACAGTGATGAACACCTACCAGGAGACTGAGACCGCCATCTATCTCACCTACATCGAAGGTGTCTGTGTGGTGTGGTTCACGTTTGAATTTCTAATGCGAATAACTTTCTGCCCAAACAAATTTGACTTCATTCGAAATGCGCTGAACATCATCGACTTTGTGGCCATCCTTCCCTTCTACCTGGAGGTGGGCCTAAGCGGCCTCTCCTCCAAAGCAGCTAAGGATGTGCTGGGTTTCCTGAGAGTGGTCCGCTTTGTGCGGATCCTGCGTATCTTCAAGCTGACCCGTCACTTTGTTGGGCTGAGGGTGCTGGGCCACACGCTGAGAGCCAGCACCAATGAGTTCCTGCTCCTCATCATCTTCCTCGCTCTCGGTGTCCTCATCTTCGCCACTATGATCTACTACGCTGAACGGATTGGAGCTAATCCCAATGACCCAAGAGCCAGCGAGCACACGCACTTCAAGAACATCCCGATTGGATTCTGGTGGGCTGTAGTGACCATGACGACCCTCGGCTATGGAGACATGTACCCTCAGACGACCTCCGGTATGCTGGTTGGAGCTCTGTGCGCCTTGGCAGGTGTGCTGACCATCGCCATGCCCGTCCCCGTGATTGTCAACAACTTTGGAATGTATTACTCGCTGGCGATGGCAAAACAGAAACTACCAAAGAAAAAAAACAGGCATATCCCTCGGGCACCCCAACCAGGCTCTCCTAACTTCTGCAAAACAAGCATCAGCTCCCAGCATCAGAGCCCCATTGCCAATGACGATGTTTTCGAGATAAAGTTTCAAGGTAAGAAACAAGCGTGACATACTTTCTGATAAATTAGTTGTCTCATTTCTATTCATCCTATTTCTATTGTGCTGTTTCACTGTTCGTCTGTTCCCACACTTCAATCAGCTTATGATTCAGGCACGAGATTAAATAAAACGAGTTCTCCGCTCATAACAAATCAATAAAATATGTAATGAAAAGCATATTTGACTGGATAGGCGAATAGAGAGATTCAGCAGACTGTGAGTAATCTTGCTATTGATTTTGCACTCCTTAATGCAGTGATTCACTCCTCCTCTCTCTTAAAACTAACCGGATGCATGTATTTGTAAGATTAAGAAAAGTGTAAGTAGTTTGATGTCCCCCACCCCACCCTTGGTGTCGTTACAGCGAAGATATGTTGACCTTTGATTCAGTTTGCGCTCATAAATCTCCAAGCTTCAATAACAAAGCTTCAAACAGAGCTTCCGCAAAGGAGTGGAAGGTAAACAGCAGTTATGCAGACAGCATTATTGAACGAGTTTATCCCAGTGTGAATTAAGGTAGCAGAACATAAAAACAAACTACATATTCAAATATGTAGTGCTTGAATTAAATAAACAGCCTGTACAGAAAAATCGGATTGTTTGTTTGTTCGTTTTAATTTTTGGTTTCTTTTAAGATTCTAAACTGAACGGTGAGGCAGCTAACGCAGCTCTGGCCAATGAAGATTGCCCTCATATAGACCAGGCCATATCTCCGGAGGAAATCTTCAGCCCCAGCGAGAGAGAGCGACCCTGCTTCCTGGTCACCACTACTACTGAACGCCCCAACCACACAGGGGGCAGAGTGAGGAGGGGTACGTACAGTAACAGCCAATCACAGGCCCCCCTGAGACACTGACACCCTGTAGACCATATAGGCAGGACAAGCCCCCTTTTTTGCCTCTTTGCTGAGAGTTACACCTCAGTTTTTACACAGGCTCTCTCTCTCACACACACACATACACACACACACACTCACAGAGACACAGGCACAGTTACACACACACATGCACACAACAACAAACCTCTTTATTACAGCTATCATACACGTTCACAGCAGCTGCTTCTCCTCAGTCATCCTGCTGGGATTTGTATATATTCCGATTCACTACAACATGTTAAGATCAAGCACAATCACCACAAATGTCCAGAGTAATTGTCCACATCTACATACTATATTTTTTGATACGTGCATAATGTAATACCCCTATTTATTTACAAGTAAGAAAACTATTTTCGAGATTTATATGATCTAGAATGTGTTGTCTTATCTGCCTAAGAAAGTATTTACGTGTTACGCGTGTACCATGTATGTATATGTGTTTTAATGATAAATACCATGCGGAATCCTGACTTTTGAGAACATTGCTCTTGATCATAACGGTGCATGAAGTGTCTTGCTGATGGGTGCTATCAGTATGGTGAAGGAGCACAACACAGATGGATGACAGCTAATATCAGATGTTATTATTAAGAAGACAAGACAAAATTGAAATTTACAGATTTCTATACTTTAATAATGGGGATCGCCCCTTTGTTTTTGTTTTGCTTTTAAATTTTCTATTAATGATAAATCAAAACATTCCTCTAAGAACGTCCTGTAAGTCTCCAGCTGTGTGCAGAAAACGGCACACAGTGTGATATTCTACCTGTAGCTGACGAAACATTCCCTGCCTGAGGTGCCTAGCTTTCTTGACTTTTTAAGTGTTATACTCCAAACCATTCCAGTACCACCCGGTGCATGCTGTTGTACTCCTAATGCACTCAATGCATGGAGAATAATAATGTGTCTCACGTCTGTGTTGACCTGTTTCTTTGGAGTCAAAAACAAGAAAGCAACAGGTGTAGTATAACCAGTGAGGAACACCAAAACACTTTGTCGTGGATTCAGTGCTGCAGTGTACTCAGAACGTTCTCTGTTTTTCAACTGAAGGTTATGAAAAGCCTTGGAGCCTTAACAGCATGTCTGGCATGAGCGGGGATGCCTCTGGAGTGTCCTCAGTGTCCGCCCTGCCCTGCAGCCCACCTTGTCTAATGCAGCACTCACATTCTCCCATCCCATCCATTATGTAGCATGGTTGAGTAGCAGATACAATGCCATTGGAAGGCCAGTCCACACTTCTTATATTTCCTGTCAGATTTTGCTTTCACACTTGCCTTCACACCTGCTTTTGTTTCTTTTTCTTTTAAAATTATTATTATTTTATGTTTATTTTTCTGGAAAATTGTATCTTAACTGTGCTTATACTTAAGCTTCCCAAGTGTTCTCCTTGGGTGTGTCATCATATCATAGACTAGAAAACATTGGCACATGCCACTCTGCATGGGTCACCTCAGTTGCAGACAAAGCACCGTTCTACTTCTTACCACAGGCTAACCACACTCTTTTCCTTGTGTTTACATCATTGCCTGTTGCTCTGTTGCTTTTGATCTCTCATTCTCTTCTGCCAATAACTTATCTCATTTGCTTTTTTGGTTTTGGTTTTTTGTTTTTCAACAACTTTTTTTGTGAAATAAATTTTCATAAGATGTAACCCCTGCCAATAATATGCTGGACATTAATTATACAAGGCTTTTAAAACATATCCAAAAGCTGTTAAGGGAACTTCTCTTAAGTGCTTTGTACGTTGCAAAGTAGAGACGTCATTCTGAAAGTGCAGTCCAGATAATGTTACCCGAGTGGCCATTAGAAAAGAAAAAATGAACATACAGTTCATGATGTCCGATGCAATATGGAGATGATGACAATTCCTATGATGCCAGTGATGAATACATCTAATGTCAACAGAACTAAAACTGTTCATTTGCATGAACTGCATGAGAAATTATGTTCAACAAGAAGCTAACTGTATTGCAATTACCTGTAAGGAGAAAAAAAAAAAGGTTTTCTTTCAAAAGCTTCATAAGCTTTGTCATTTTTATGCATTTTGAAACAGCTTTACAAGAGACTCAGTCATAGCAGAGGTTTTTATGTAGCCACCATTCTTTGCCTTTCCCCAAATTCATATATTTATTTTCTTGTATTTATTTGACTGGGGCCTCCAACAGAAAAAAAAATAGCGTGATTTAACTTGAACAATCTGTCATAAAGCCAACTAATGCTGTTATGAGCATAAATAGTTTTTATACAAATATATTTACTGGTAGTTACAAGTTTTTAAAGGGTATCAGTAGACTGCCACCACGTCTATACCGCTGTGCTGCTAAATTAAGGCAGGACTCATGAATTACGAAACAACGGTGCCTTCATTCTTTGGAGAGGCAAAGTAAAAACGAGTAATAAATTGACATGATATTAACATAAGTGCTCCCAGTGTGGCATCATTACACTTTATTCCATGCTCATAACAGTGTAACAAAAGCTTTATTTATAACCTTGTAGGTGAACCTTGTACCTTTTGCAAAACCCTCGTTCCCTTAATCACAGTTTTAAAAAAAATAGCCCTCTTGGATATTGTTGTTACACCACTGAACACATACTAGGACTGAACCTTTAGTAGGGATACATAGCACCAAGCAAAAAAGAAAAAGAAAAAAAAGAAGCACTAAAAAAGAAAACCTTAAAAAATCACTTATTAGTCCCCACGTCTTTTGTATAATAAAGCACAAAATATAAGTAAAGGGGACAAGGCAACTCCACAGAGCAAAAATATATTGAGTTAGGATCAGTTGGAGATGTCACGATGACTCGTGCAGTATGTATGTCTATTGATTTAAAACATCAATACTGTTACGGTTACATGTATTGATACTGTCCCAATAATTATGCACAAATTTTTCAGGGCACTTTAACAAATTTCTTCTTCTTTTCTTTTCCTCTTTATTTTTTGTTTTGTTGACCAATCAGAAATGTTCATTTCTAGAAGAAGATAGGCAAATTATAGCAACTAGTTTTTGTTTTTATTCTGAATGAGCAGAGTTTTACATTTTTTGAGTCATGTCTCTTGTGGTATTTAAGTGATGTTATATATTTAAAAAACAAAAAAACAACAACAACAACTTGTTAAGATTTGATGTGAAGAGATGCAGGTGAATTATATGCTCATGCAATTCAAGTGGAGGGGTGGGAAGGAAAAAAAAAAGTACAGTGAGACATAGCATGGGCTGTGGGTTTACTTGGGGAAAGGTAAATGCATGTATTTTACATTTATGCAAAAGAAAAGTATTCAAATAAAAATATGTAAATATAAGTCCTTGCATGAAATAAATTTTATACACAATGAGTGTTTAGACTCCGTTTTTATTCAACAGCACATGCATCTACATACATCTTTCCTTTCCTACTAGCGTCCGGCTAGTGTTACCAACTGCTGTTTGACCCTGTCCAGGTCAAAGAGAGCTTTAAAAAAAAAGAGAAGAAAAAAAAGAGGCGACTGTGAGAGCATGACGCAAAGTATAAAAAAACGCATGACAATGACTGAACTACTGTACATAAACCTGTCAAACGCAGCATGATTGGGCATGTTTATTAACCGACTCAGAGTCTAACCTCTGCACACAGACAGTACATTGGTGTCTGACGCCTTCCGCTAAGCATGGGGAACAAAAACCCAAAACATGGTAAACCCATGTTTACCATGAAGAACTAACGGAGCACATTTTCTTTACTCTCCAAGCCAGTGTCATTTCACCTCTCCCTGCACCTGCAGAGGTAGCCATCATCGCCATCATTTCCACCATTATACATAATTTGTGTAATAATTTATTTTTGTTATTGTTGTTTTTTTATATGTTTATAGAAACCCAACGACAGCACCGGAGCAGACAACCAACAGAGTCAGTTTGTGTTATGAACCATGGTGTACCAACCACTATGTGTATGACCCATAACGGCCCATCACCCACCTGATAGTGCTGTAGCATTGTTGTGTGTATTAGTATTTTTAAATGGGTGTGACAGTGACAACCTGTACATCACAAAACTCAGCATAGATGTAGCACAGAGGACGTTTTGTTGTCAAGCCTTATGTAGCTCAGTATCTGTGACTGGTTAATGTGCTGTAATTTGTGTGCCTATTTTTGGTGTGTGCCAGTGCTGTAAATATGCTTTTTGTGTGCTGAAGTTGTGTGTACCAATGTTTTTTGAGTGATCATCAAATATTTGTGTGCTTCTTCTGTCCAAAAGTGAACAAAAAGAAATGTTGCTCCGATTTTAAACCGCAAACCCCCTTCAGCAAAAACCTGTCACGCGTCACGTCAGCCAGACTAAACCGTTGAAAACAAGTCATTAACTTTGCACTGTCATCGTCACACCTTTGTAGACTTTTGCACTGTTTTGCACCAGTGAACCTTTAACATTCCTTCGATATGTTTTCATGCATCAAAGATAATGTCCACAAAAAATATAGTAATAATAATGTCATGCTTTAAAAAAAAACTTTAAAAAAACTAAAAAACACACCACTCTTACCTTGTATTAAAGAGGCATTAAAATGGCAAGTTGTGCTGTTACAATAATAATAGTTTGTGATGCAAATCTTGGTTTTGCAGGGTAGGTAGGAACGAAATGACAGATTTTTATTTACTGAATGATGGTATGCAGTTGTACTTTGATTATCAAAGACAGCTCCTATATAACATGCATTCTCGTATCAAAGCACAGGCATTTAAATAATTGTTTAATTGACAATCACGTATAATTGGATTATACCTCTTCATCATTTTTTTTGGACACATCCAAATTGCTACATTGGTATGTAATACTAACTAATACCAAACCATTATCCTCATCATACTGGACAAGTGCCTCTGTTATGTAAATTCTTCTTACCATTCAGGATTACAGCTTAACCAACACGACGATGAAACAATATGCATTTTCTTTTAAATTAACCATCAGTCACCAGCACATTGAAAACAAGCATCAGCTCAGTACTTGAAAGCACGTGTACGCAGCATCGACCCCAGTGCTGATCAGCTTCTAAAGGCAAGCAACGAGCATAACCTAATTAAAGATACAGAGTCCTGATCCACTGTTTGTGTAGACAAAGTTAGTGAGAAGGGACCAACTTTTTACCAAACAACTGCAAACACACTGCCAACCACTTGCTGAGATCTGAGTGCAGGCTGGTACAGCAGATCTGAATATGTCAATAGAGCTGGGGGGACTGTGTGCTGGTCAAGTTATAATACATGTAAGACAGAAAGCAAGAAAGAAAGCTATTATCATGAAACAGAATCAATTACACAACTTAGAGGCAACTAATTTGTGGCATTTGGTGCGATTTCAGAGTGTGTGTTTTGAACACCGTGCATTTTGTGGTTAGTTATCTCAATAAGGTGTTCAGTGGTCGTTCTGATTGGTTTGTTGTTTAGGGATTTTTGTGTCTTTTTTGACCAATACAGTTCAGACTTGTACAATAGTGATAAATAAAAAAGAACCACAGAAATTATCACTTTTCAGCGAGTGTCCATTTATTTTCCCATCCCGAACATAATCCTGGTAAAAGCACTTTAACATTTTTTAATGTTTCCACATTTAACTTGTATGAACATTTAAAGTAAAAATTTTCATATAAAAGAAAGTCACGGAAAAGTCGGCATCAGCTTTTCTGAGTACCTTCACTGCCTTTCTCAAAGGCACTGCCTTAACAACTGCAGTTGGTATCCAGGTGCTGCACTGCGGAGGTCTACTCCTTATAAATATGTAGGTTGGGTCATGTCCAGTGGATGAGTTTCTTCCAAGATTAATGAAGTATGAAAGTGGTGCAAATCAGACAAACAGAAAATCAAAGAATATGACACAGATGGGCAAAGGCATAAATAATTGATAGACCAGTAGAAAAATGGGAAATAAAATGCTGTTGTGTGTATGTGCGAGTGGTACATCACATGACAGAGAATTTTTCACCATGGATTGCTGAGATTGACTGCCTCCTGACATTCAAGATCACAGCAATAAAACCCCTGACATGAGAAGATGGAGCTGTAACACTAGTCTAGCCCATCCCTCATATGACCTGTAACAGCTTCATTGAGGAAGGCAAACACGTCAGGTGGAGTTGCAGCTACAGGCGTGGCCATACCCTGCAAAGCCATTGACCCCATCGTGTCCATCATAGACAAATTATGGCCACATGAAACATAAATCACAGAACCATACAAGGATATTTATGACAAACTGCAGATTAAAGTGTGACCGCTTCAAGTAGCTCAGGTAGCCTTTTAACATGTGAAAGTTAGTGTTGAGTCAAGGGCACTTAAAATGATCGCACGTGGGTTTCACAGGGCACCGATAAACCACTAAAACACAAATGTGTTAACTCCCCAAAGCATTCGCTTTTTATAGCCTCTGATTGTCATGCAGAATAAATGTCCCTGCTCCAGCGTTACTCGAGTGGTGCAGAATTTCTTTCTGTGCCGGTCGTTGCAGCGCAAACTGCCATGGAGTGTCCGGCTCCGCAGCCAATGAGAACAGGTCTTAGACCAGGAACGAGCTGTGGATGAAAGACGTTGGCCTGCGAGCCGTCTCCGCACATTCCATGTTCATTCCAGCCCCACGAGAAGAGACTTCCCCCTGAAAGGGAGAAGGATCATGGGTCAGTGTAACTGACAGGAGAGAGAATGAGGGGGCTGTAGTACAGTGTGTACAATGTAGGCTAAAATCAGCATCCTGGATTACAAAAAAACAGGGTGCAAAAGAAAACACACACAGCTCCTGTTCCCCACCCTGACACTTGGTCAATAACAAAGCCTCGCTGCTCTTCACAGCTGGAGAGCCTATCGGTGGGTGTGGTCAGGTCTGCATCACCGAGGAGACACGTGCCATGGCAACACAGTTACCTAACAGGCTCCATTGCCATGACAACAGAAGCGAGCTTGCTTTCTCAAGGGTAACACATCTTCAAGCTCTCCCCGTACTGCAGTCGTGTGCCTTTCGTGTCATCTTTTCATTTGTTTCATCGCGAGGTTGTCTTTGTCTTTGTCTGCGTTTTCAGCTCGTCCCCGAAAAGCCGCAGCGCTTGCCAGAAAGACGCATATGTTTTCACCAGTTCACAGACCTCGATGCCATGCCAAGCAGCTCATGCCAATGTGACAGTTTGCCAGAAACCGCTTATGCGTTACAAACATGCATGTAGTGCCCGTCTTAAAGACAGTGCATGTATTTACGACTGGACTGACACCTTTTCTTTGATTTAGTGTTCAGAAAGTATTATTGGACTAAATGTGTTGAAACATTTGGTTCATTGGGAAGAAAAAAATCTTTATTTTGGTGCTGTGCTTAATTCATGGGCTCACTGACTGGAGTATAGCACATCAGTGTTTCCATGGCAACAAAGTGTCTGCATAATATTCTGCACGACAAAAGGATAATAAAAAAAAAAAAAGGAATCTCAAACCAAAAGGCCATTTGTGCATGCAAACAAATGCTGTTATTTGTTTTTGAAATTTGTCAGTTTAAAATTTCACACCCAAATAACAACGCCACAGTGACACAGTCTGCGGAGGTTGCCTTTTTTTTAGTGTGACTTGCATCATTCTACAGATACAGCTCTAATTTAAGGTGTTCCTGCTTCTACAATCCCATTAAGTGGAAAAATGTTCACATGAACCAAAAATCTTTCCTCAGATTGGATGAGCTGTGGCCACAGAGTCTTTGACCCATCTCCCTACCTCTGACCACCGCTGATGATTTTCACACACCAGGAGAACTTGCTCAGGTTCTAATGAGCAAAGGATGAGCAGGCAACAGATATCATAAGCAGCATGCAATGCTCTCCGTTCCTTTCCGCCTGACCTACTTCAGCACCCGAAATAGCAGCACTCAGGTCTGCGCTTCCAATCCTGTTTTGCTATTTCATTGCTCCTGCCACCACACGTCAGACAGGAGGAGGAAGAGAGGTGAGCGTGGCAGAAGATTGAGATGCTGGAGGTTCAGATGAGACCTCTATTTGCTAGTTCTGCCTTCACGGCCCATAACTCAACTTTTTCAAAGTGCTTCTTGCGAACTATGGATGATGGACAATTTCCACATATTCAAATTAGAATCGCACATTCATTATCGCTATCAATTAGTGAGATTAACACCAGTGAATGGCATGGATGCTTGCAGAAACACCACCGATGTTCATAGTTTCCTCTCTTATGGAAGCATGCGCCTGTATTTCAGTGATAATCTGTGATATTTATATTCGTGCTCATGTAAAAAAAAAACTGGGTCAGTGTTCAAAAATTAATGTGATAGATTTTACTTCCAAAAACCCTTTTACATGCCTAGCTGGTTACTATAGAAAAGCAGGAGACTTTTGGCAGGCCTGGCAAGAATAAAAGCACATTTAATCTAATGAGCGATCGCAAACAAGCAGTCAGACATGTCTATCTTTGTTCAGTTCTCTTTGAGGGATGCATGTGAGTGTGCGGCGTCTGTTCAGCGGTTAAGCAGACAAAGGGAGATCGTTCTACAAACATATGACTGGAAAAACTTGCCTGTAAATGGGCATCTGGTTAATTCATCCCCTTTACAGGCCTGTTCGGGTAATTGCTTCTGTCAATGATATCCATCTATCCACACTGTAATTACATCCTCATGCAATAGCCACTGAGCAATGAGCTGACCTCAGAAATGCTCTGCAGCTTTACAAGGATTAATTGTTAACACTGTAATGCATTAGACAGCTCCCTTACTAACTTTTTAGCAGGGGTGAGGACAGCTTGAAATAGTTTAGCCTCACCGATGTGTCTTCTACATTACGGTACTTTACGCAAACACAGCCAGAGTCACCTCAAGCCCTTGAGGATGTCTCTCATTTCAGCCATGAGAACTGAAAGAACCCAGTAAGTTCAAACTTTGCTTTTAATTTTTCATAAAAGGCTTTTGTTTCCTATGGAAATGTTGAGTGCACTTGTGCATTATGTGAATAATAAGTTAGGAGAAAAGTGAAGAAACTGCAAGGACATTTTTGAGAGAACACACTCACCTACAGTAGCAAGGTTATGTTCTGATCCACAGCAAATCTGTGGAGAAAATAACTTTTAAATACATGTTGAAAAGCAAATGTGCAATTTTAAGACTGTAATATTCAATGACATATGATACTGACAATCGAATTAATCGCATTCTCCCTTACAAATTAAATAAAATGACAAGATAAAGCCACTTAGATTTAATTTTAAAATTTGATAATTTAATAATGATTTTTTTTTCACATCTTTACATACGTTTGGTACTCCAGCATACGATTCCCTTTAGCGCATAATGTAAATTGAAACTATAGCAGAGACCCAACTGATTCATAACTCTTAAAAGCCACTGCTGGGCTTGCTGGAGGAGTTAATGCAGCCATTTGAGGATGCTTATACAGTCTTGCCCTTTGCTGACCGAAACCTTTTAGATTTTAATGGCCTTTTCTCCTGCTTCCCCCTTCACAAGTATGACAAGAATTGAGTGGACATGCTTAAATGCTAATTGAATCCTAGATATGAGACACAGTCCACTGCATGGCTGTTAAATGCAATTAAAGTACTGGCTTAAGCCACCCCTCATTTCTTTATATTTTCTTTCCAAAGAGACTTTCTTGCAATCTGTCTTGCAAGCAGTCTTGAGCAATAGTTCTCCAGGTTTTTTGAAGGTCTTTCAAAGTTCAAATCACTGTCAATTTGCATGGAGGAGGTCAGGATAGAGGTACAACAGTGAGTGTTTGCAGCCATCTGTAAAAAAAAAAAGAAAAGAAAAGTGGAGGTTGTGTCATGGCTTGGGTGTGCACATTAGCCAGTGGCTCTTGTCAAAATTGATTTGTCATGCAGAACTATCTGGAACGCATCTAATTAGCAACAGCTTTAGTTTTCACAATGACAACGATCCTGAAAACAGTAAAAGCATAGATGGATAGAAAAACATGCAAGAGATGGGCATGTGATTAACTGAGCTCATGTACAGGGACACCATCGGTCATGGATTGGCCTCCCCTCTGCCCAGACCTCAACATTATTGAAGCAGTGTGGGAACAGAACAGAATGACAGTTACTCTGAAAGTCCTTCAAAGGTCCTGGAGAACTGTTCCTGAAGACTACTTGCAGAAATTACAACAAAGCTTCCCTAAGAGAGTTCAGGCAGTGTTAAAGAATAAAGGCAGCCATAACAAATATCAACTTTAAGCTTCGTTAGAAAGGTGCAAACGCAGTTTTTTTCCTTATTCACTGTATTTACATGTATGTTTGCACTTTAACCAATAAATAAGTGTACAGAATTCCCATTTTTGTAGCAAAATATAGACTTTTGCATGTAGCACTTTATTTGACAAAGAAAACAAGTGATTAACAGAAACTGACCCACTGATCATGAACCACTGACGGGTTGAAATTTGTCCATCAGTAATGCTCACATGGCTCCCTCCTGGCACTAACAGCCATGTCACATTCAAAGTCACTTACATGACCTTTCTTTCACATTCAGATGTTCAGTTTGAACCTTAGCACATCGTCCTGACTACGTCTTCATACATCAGTTGGTGTCATGTGATTGGCTGTTGGTAGATGTACCTAAAAAGTGGCCAGTCAGTGTATATGTACAGTGCTTTAACAAAGTAGTGTGGCCTGAGTGATTCATATCCCACTCAGCAAATTCATCTTACTTCACACTCAACACACAAGGTGACAAAGCTTTGACACCTTATGTGTTGTTGCAATGATCTGTGCGCAGTGGAAAGATGAAAGGAGCGCTTGTCCTTGTTTGTCCCTAACATTTGCTTCATTGGCAATGACCATATTGTCACTATTTAGACTACAGGTTAGTTGCTACAATCCCATTCACATGTAATTGTCCTTACGGGAGTAGAGAAAACTGCCTTCACTGATAAACACAAGTCGTTTTTTTCCCCTGCTGAACTATAATGACAGTGCGCGTATGCTTTGTACATAAGAGATAATTATCCAAATCATTAAGAACCTTCTGTTCAGGGGAAACATGCTTCGCCTTATACTAAACAATCAACAGCTACTTTAACTGTAACTGTCTGCTGCCTCCTGCTGGACGTCTACTGGCATTTTCAACAAAGCACTATCCTCAAGACCAACAATCCAAACACAAGTCAAGAAAACATTTAATTGTTACTGATTGCAGCACAGCTATAGGTTCTGCCATCTGGCGAAGTGCTAAACACTCCTACCTGTGTTGCACCACAAAGGTTTTCAACCTCTGCAGGGAGTCCAACCTCCTGGGTGCCACCTTGTGCCGCAGGGCCAGCTGGCTGCTGCTCTGTGTCCTCACTGGCTGATATTTGACGGCCCAGCTGTCCATAATTTCCCCTTCCCCATGTGAACACTCTCCCGCTCTCTGAAACAGATAATGGGATTGTTTTTTCAGTTTGGGCAACTGTCCTCTAAATCCTGTAAAAACTACTGAACATCACAGACCCGAGTACCTGTCTGAGCAACATTATGAGTCCAGCCGCTCCACACATTTATCACTTTTTCTCCATCCAGCAGAGATCGCTTCAGAAGAGTGGGAGAAGACAGGAAGGGCTCTGTGGTGGTCAGCTGACCATGCTTGTTGCTTCCCCACAGAAACAAATCGCCATCTCCTGCCCACATGACAGCGACAGCATTACTCTTCATTCAGCACAAGCAGCAGCAAAAAAGCAGAACAGCAATTGAGATGCTCTGGTGAACTAATTACAGGACATCAGAGAGGGCAGACTTGATGTATGATAAAGAAGTGAGCTTATGTGTGTAAATTGTCCCTATGAATGAGCAGTGCAAAATACATAGCTTATTATTGCAGAACATATTGAAGCAACTCACTACCATCCTACCTGTAAGGCACACACAGTGTGCTGACCCTGCAGTTACCCGGTGTGATATTCTTTGATCCAGACCTGCAACAAGGTCATAAATATCTGTCACATCTACAAATCACCAATAATAGAATAAATTATTAATTATTTATGTTCAGTACAGCTTACGTTACCTGGTACCAGACAGGGCACCTTAGAGTTAAAGTGAGATGGGACAGCATGTGGACTGAATGCTCTCTTTGCATAACTGAAAAGACCAGTTCCCCACTGATAAACACAGCCTGAGCCTGAAAGTCAAATAGAATTACAGGATTTATAGCTTCACATGAAAAACAGGAGCAGTCAGAGTGCATACCTCCACCAAGACTGAAAATTCCCTTCACACCATGCATGCACTAAGTCCTATGAGATGAAAGATATCTGGTTGCAGACTGGTTTATGGTATTTTCTTGAGAACATCAAGCCAAAGTTTCAATTTGATATGCATTTGGGAAGATATCCCATTTTTCAGGATCCAGATTTGATTCAGTCCAGAAATGTAATCCATTCTAATTCCCATGCAAGTTCATACTTTATATACAGTGGGGCAAAAAAGTATTTAGTCAGCCACCGATTGTGCAAGTTCCCCCACTTAAAATGATGACAGAGGTCAGTAATTTGCACCAGAGGTACACTTCAACTGTGAGAGACAGAATGTGAAAAAAAATCCATGAATTCACATTACAGGACACATTGGTCTTGACCATGGCGGCGTTTGGAGTCTGACTGTTTGAGGCTGTGGACAGGTGTCTTTTATACAGATGATGAGTTCAAACAGGTGCCATTCATACAGGTAACGAGTGGGGGACAGAAAAGCTTCTTACAGAAGACGTTACAGGTCTGTGAGAGCCAGAGATTTTCCTTGTTTGAGGTGACCAAATACTAATTTTCCACCCTGATTTACGAATAAATTCTTTACAAATCCTACCATGTGAATTCATGGATTTTTTTTCACATTCTGTCTCTCACAGTTGAAGTGTACCTGTGGTGCAAATTACTGACCTCTGTCATCATTTTAAGTGGGGGAACTTGCACAATCGGTGGCTGACTAAATACTTTTTTGCCCCACTGTAAATATATATATATATATATATTATAAATACAGCTAAGAAACATAAAGACAGGCAAAAAACCAATCATGTAACCACTTTGGCAGATGTTAAAAAAAAACGAGGGCCGTTCACAATGCTACCTTACCAGTAACAGCAAGTGAGTGTCGGAGTCCTGCTGCTACACTAACTACTGGCTCCTTCAGATTCTGTCAACAAACAGCACAATGACATGTCCCTTAATGAAAGTGATTAAGATGGCAGGTAAGTAAAGATCATTTATACTAATGTAGATCACTCAAGATGTATTGAATGGATATTTAAAAAAAATAAATTAAAAACTTTACTTTATAAAAACTGCACCCCCATCGTGTTCTCACCTCAACAACCAGTAGATCTGCTGAGTGTGTCACAGTCTGTCCAACACCCAGTTGCCCAAATGCATTGGAACCACATGCTAATAGTTGCCCACCGTCTGAGAGTGTGCCAAAACAAGAAAAGAAATATGCCTTTAACTAAGACACACTGAAAAATTACGCTTTTGGATGAGTGGAAAGTAGTTAAGGTGTCCTCCGTTATTCCCATTCTGTTAAATATGTAGGGTTTTTTTTTTTTGACAATATAGCAATGAATGTGAGTTAGTTTTTTTTCCACCCTTTTTCTAGAAACACATGTATCATAATGGTCTAAGGATAATATACAGTGGCTTGCAAAAGTATTCGGCCCCCTTGAACTTTCCCACATTTTATCACATTACAGCCACAAACATGAATCAATATATTGGAATTCCACCTGAAAGACCAACACAAAGTGGTGTACACGTGAGAAGTGGAACGGAAATCATACATGATTCCAAACATTTCTTTTTACAAATAAATAACTGAAAAGTGGGATTTGCGTTATTATTCAGCCCCCTTTGGTCTGAGTGCAGTCAGTTGCCCATAGACATTGCCTGATGAGTGCTAATGACTAAATAGAGTGCACCTGTGTGTAATCTAATGTCAGTACAAATACAGCTGCTCTGTGACAGCCTCAGAGGTTGTCTAAGAGAATATTGGGAGCAACAACACCATGAAGTCCAAAGAACACACCAGACAGGTCAGGGATAAAGTTATTGAGAAATTTAAAGCAGGCTTAGACTACAAAAAGATTTCCCAAGCCTTGAACATCCCACGGAGCACTGTTCAAGCGATCATTCAGAAATGGGAGTATGGCACAACTGTAAACCTACCAAGACAAGGCCGTCCACCTAAACTCACAGGCCGAACAAGAAGAGCGCTGATCAGAAATGCAGCCAAGAGGCCCATGGTGACTCTGGACGAGCTGCAGAGATCTACAGCTCAGGTGGGGGAATCTGTCCATAGGACAACTATTAGTCGTGCACTGCACAAAGTTGGCCTTTATGGAAGAGTGGCAAGAAGAAAGCCATTGTTAACAGAAAACCATAAGAAGTCCCGTTTGCAGTTTGCCACAAGCCATGTGGGGGACACAGCGAACATGTGGAAGAAGGTGCTCTGGTCAGATGAAACCAAAATGCAAAACGCTATGTGTGGCGGAAAACTAACACTGCACATCACTCTGAACGCCATCCCCACTGTCAAATATGGTGGTGGCAGCATCATGCTCTGGGGGTGCTTATCTTCAGCAGGGACAGGGAAGCTGGTCAGAGTTGATGGGAAGATGGATGAAGCCAAATACAGGGTAATCTTGGAAGAAAACCTCTTGGAGTCTGCAAAAGACTTGAGACTGGGGCGGAGGTTCACCTTCCAGCAGGACAACGACCCTAAACATAAAGCCAGGGCAACAATGGAATGGTTTAAAACAAAACATATCCATGTGTTAGAATGGCCCAGTCAAAGTCCAGATCTAAATCCAATCGAGAATCTGTGGCAAGATCTGAAAACTGCTGTTCACAAACGCTGTCTATCTAATCTGACTGAGCTGGAGCTGCAAAGAAGAATGGGCAAGGATTTCAGTCTCTAGATGTGCAAAGCTGGTAGCTGTTATTGCAGCAAAAGGTGGTTCTACAAAGTATGGACTCAGGGGGCTGAATAATTACGCACACCCCACTTTGCAGTTTTTTACAAATAAATAACTGCAAAGTGGGGTGTGTCCTTTGGACTTCATGGTGTTGTTGCTCCCAATATTCTCTTAGACAACCTCTGAGGCTGTCACAGAGCAGCTGTATTTGTACTGACATTAGATTACACACAGGTGCACTCTATTTAGTCATTAGCACTCATCAGGCAATGTCTATGGGCAACTGACTGCACTCAGACCAAACGGGGCTGAATAATAACGCACACCCCACTTTTCAGTTATTTGTAAAAAATGTTTGGAATCATGTATGATTTTTGTTCCACTTAAGTGTACACCACTTTGTATTGGTCTTACGTGGAATTCCAATAAAATTGATTCATGTTTGTGGCTGTAATGTGACAATATGTGGAGAAGTTCAAGGGGGCCGAATACTTTTGCAAGCCACTCTATCTGCACTTTCAGAAAAATTTATCTAATATAATGAAATTTCTAATATAACACAGCTATATTATTTTGTTTTATATGCAATTCATCTATTGTATTATTCAAATATAATAAAATGTTATATTAGAATAAAAACTAACATTGCCATAAAAGATCTATTATCCCTGCCCCAAAGAAACACCTGTGGTTTGGCTAGCAATATCACCCTTAAACCAAGTACAACTAGAAATGAGGATAAATTCCTGGTAGGAAACGGTGCTGACTGCTCACCAGTGAGAAGAAGGGTAAAATCCCAACCACAGGCGATGTCTGTGACTCTCTGATTCAGGATGGGGCAGTGCTGAAGAGTTGCGATGTCTCCACTGTGGCCAAGTCCCAGCTGGCCTCTGTTATTCTGTCCACACACAAACACCTGGCCACTCTCTGTCCAGCATGGAAACAATCAAAGATTTTACTTAGATGTGTTATTTTTGGGACAGTTACACCTGTACACTCACTCTAGACATTTACTTAAACAAACGAGACTGAACTGAGTGGAAGTTTGCTTCTACCGTTTGCTGTTAGATCATTCATAATTTTTGCATTAACAGATTATCAACATAAAAACAAACAAACAATTAATTTCACTGGCCAGAAGGAGGCGCCACGTGACTTATGAAGGTCTTGCTCACGATACCACAACAGACTACAAACATCATTCGCTGGTGGGCTGAAGTTTGTGTTTAATATAGGACGAAAGGATACGTACCGGTAATAACTACGGAGTGTCCCCCACCGCCGCTGACAGCCCGGACTGGGCTGTTTTGTAGGGCAGCAATGTTAGAGAGCCGGGGCAAAGCCTGGTCCTCCACATGTCCCTGGCTCAGTTGCCCGTAACTGTTGGCTCCCTGACAATAACAGCACAGCTTAATAAAAGTATATGACAGACCGAAAACTACTATCAGTGCTCAGGTGACCGTGAACCAGATGTTAACATCTGTTTTTTTGTCGCCTCACCTGTAAAGACAGTAAGTTTGGACGCTAGTTAAGCTAACGTTAGCAAAAGTGCTACGTCTTCTGCGTTTCCAATTGAAGAGTCACTTTGTTCCTTGCATTTAAATAAAGGAATTACACAACCAGATATACGCGACTTTTACAGTGTACTGTTCAATATAACAAACTTACCCAAGAATGTAAACAAAACTCCAACCGTGCGTGTGTTTCCATGGAGTATCTGGGCTAAACACTCAAGTATGCTTTGCGACACTGTCGCGAAGGCGCTTGAAACGGATATATGAGTGGCAAAAGTTACAAACTAAGTTATGACTTTGTAGAAATGTAATATCTAACAATATCTAACATACAGATACATAATATCTGGTAAAATAATGGGTGGATTTTTTTATTCACCTCAACATAAACTCATCATCATATTCTGTGTTATGATTAAATGTTTGTGTTCGATTTATGGTTTTGCCAAACCACGTTTGGGCTGTTTGTGGAGCTGAAATAGCTCCACACGTGACTTGCCTTACTATCACCCATTATCACTGATTGAGAGAGTAAACACACATAAGCCCTGATGCATTTATACAGCCGTATTTCACATATCACCACGACAGGTGGAAGTAGTGGAAGTAGTTCCTAGGATCCCAATAATACAGTTACGCTCCAATGTGTTCTTGTTAATCATAAACTACAAATTTACCTCAAATCACTAAAATGTTGATATTTTAATATGAGAATCAATTCTAGATCATAAATGTCTGGTATCGGAGGAATCGATATTTCAGTATCGATTGTAACGCCACTGCAGAAGAGACTACAGCTTCACAAAAAAACAACTTCAATGCTAAATGATCAAATTCTTCAGGTGACAAATTTAGAATAATCTGGGCAGCACTATTATGCTGCTGCCTAAGTTTTAATTTTATTCACCTTTAAATATAAGCTACCATTATGTGTGTCATTTCTTGAAACTATAGTTTTGATGTGTTAAATCAGACCAATTTCTTAAGCTGGGCAGTAAAGTAAGTTTTCTGCTCTGTCTGTTGGATTACTGACCTCAGATATTCAAACTCATCCACCTTTGCTGCCTCTCCTCCTGGCATCTTCACTGTTCACACATATTTATTCTGTCTTCCTTCTAGTGACTTTAATTCCTCTTCTCCCCAGAGCATACCTCCATCTCTCCAGGCTGTCTTCCACCTGCTCTACTCTCACTACAAATCATACTGCTGTCTGCAAACATCATTGTCCACAGAGACTCCTGCCTGACCTCTGTCAGTCTGCCCACCAACCACTGAAAACAACAAGGGCTATTCTCTGATGTTATCCCACCCACACCTCACCACTGTCTTGCTGTCCTCATAGATGTCCTGCGCCACCCTCACATATTTCTCTGGTGCGGTTCCTCTATTTGCACCCTGGCATGTGCTTTATCTCCACGTTTATCATCTGGACCTAGCACCTTTCCAGTCTTCATCCTCTTTCTCCTTAATAATCCTTTGTACTTCCAGATTCACTAACTCTCTTTCTCATTTTCTTCATTCATCAGATCCTCAAAGTATAAATAAATAATATAAATATAATATAATAATAACAACATAATAAAAATGAAATTGTATGACGCCATTTACGTGTCCACGAAATGCGTTTAAGAGTCATTATTGATTTTTCTGCTACCTATCTTGGAAAGTTCTGTTCCCAGTTGGACTTTTTCATTAGGTAATAAGCGTCCTGGCTCTCAAATCAAAGGCATATTTTTTTCTGCAACACTTTATTGAGATTTTGCAAACTCCAGCCTCAAAATAATTGTTATAATCACTTTCAGAGTCTTCACTGCCATCATCTTGCATGTCTATCATCAACAGCAGCAGCATCCTCAGGGTTCAATAACAAAGTTACATCCACAAAAACTAATAAAAGTAATAAATCAACAATTAAACAACTGTTTTGGCATGCTATAAACACACAAAATGACTTTTTTATTCAATTTTTTTTTTGTTTGATTCATAACCTAGTTCTAATTTCTATATTTCTTTACAGTAGAAAAATAATGTCTTGATTTCTGGAGTTCTACAACTGAATTCAATTCAAGAGGAAGTATTAAAAATCATCACTGTAAAGTAATCGCTGACATGGGTCAAATCGATCATAATCAATCACAAGAGCATTCTTATAAGAACAGCTAGTTAAAGGTGTCACTTTCATAATTTCCCTCAACAGCACACAAAAAAGGAATATTACACACACACACACACCAAAAGACAAATACAAAGAAGGTACATTTTAAACATTTCACTGAAGAGAGGAGTATTAAACATGAAGAAGAAGAATGAAATGATTTACAAAAAAAAAGAAAAGAAAACTCACACAATCATATACAAAAGCAGAAATAACAATTGGAGGTGTCTGTAACAGCTGGAAGTGTTTCAAAAGTGAACTGAAGTACCATCAAAGCACATAAACTGTTTGGAATATAGAAGCCAAATAGTACCTCAGATTAAGCAGCTCTTTGGGTTTGTCAAATATCTTAAAGTTAGTGTCTAAACATACCTAGTGCACCTGTAAATTGTGTAAGCTATATAAACCATGCAGTGGAGACGACAGAACATTTTTGCAAAAAAAAAAAACGACGCACATTCATGTTACTGGCAAAGGACAACACACAAGCAACGTCTCTACAGCAGTGCCGGGGATGACAGACTGTCAGTGTAACTCCATGTGAACTGTGCGCAGTCAGACACCCAGGTGTTTGTTCAGCCGGCTGAGTGCGTCACCGACGATGTCAAGCTCGTGTCGCAGCTCCTCCACCACACTGTTGATGCTGGGAGTGTCTTTTAGCACATCCACACTCTGGGTGTAGGGGTTGTATCGAACCGTGAAGGGACGCTTGATGGTCTTGGCAAACTCCCTGAAACACAGTATTAAATAATATGCTATCAGCAGTTTAGCTTAAAAAGCTTACAGCTATTCTTGCTGGGTCTACCTATATATTATAATGTATAAGTTAAATGCTGAGTGTTGTAGTCTTTACAACACAGTCTTTACAATTAAGCTCACCTCATTTTGACTTTGGCTTCCTCAAAGCTATCTGACACAAAGTAGACATCCTGAAACGTTGTGATGATGCATTCCTGCTTTGATGTAATTTTGGGGTCGAAAGGCATTATCCTTGCATTACCAGAGAGCGCATGCTGTCAGAGAGAGACACAGTGGAGATGTTGAAAACACAAGTTGATCATTTAATAAATGTGCATCTATATTTTCTCAACAAAAAAAGATTATTTATTGTGTGTCCTAAGGTGGAATATGATCAAGTTTGTAACGTAAAAAGACTATTCTGTCTGTGTTTTTAAAGCTCTTTGGGTAAAGGTGCCCACTGTACCATCCTACCATCCTGTTTGAATGTCTTTACCTTGAGCTCACTGATAGATGACAGAAGTCCAGCTCCATAAGCTCGCAGCTGCCCCTCTTGTTTGCATAGACCAAACTCCACAGTGAAGAAATAGCACTGCAACCCAGAAGAAGAACACAAGCAATTAGGACGACCTTGTTGGATTTTGAAAAAGAAATATCTTCATAAATATTGTTTGAAAATAAGATTGCAGCAGTGACTCTTACAGTGGCCAGTTTTTGAACTGAATCATCGGAGGCTCCAAGTGAAGCGAGACCAATCTCCTGAGAAAACTGAGCAAAGCTGGGCTCTGCCAGCAGCGGGACGTGGCCCAGCAGCTCATGGCATGTGTCCCTTAATAATAAAAGAAAACCAAATATTAAAACCAAAATTAACATTTAGATTACATATTTAGATATAGTGTTGGCTAGTACTCACGGTTCAGGGGTGTACAAGGGGTCGGAGCTGTGCCGCACATACTGGGTGCAGTGGAAAACGCGGAATGCCAAACCAGCAAGAAAGTCACGGGGGGACAGGTAACCTGCCACAGGCCTGATGGTAAATCCAGTACGTTCTAGAAAGATAGTGAAAATATATTGAATTGAGTGATTGCACCGCTAAAAGTGAACAAAATGATTTAAATCAAAGGAATATTTTAATCAAAATTGATAATTTACCCCTGAGGAAGCGTGACACATCTTCCAGCTGAGGGATGTTGTCCTCCCGACATCCACAATATTTGGACAGCAGTGGCAAGTTCTTCAAGTATTCCCGGCAGGCGTGGGTAGGGTACAGCTTGTTGAGCTCCCTGTACACAACACCCCAAGTCTTCACTTCCTCCTGTGTGAACTCAATACGAGGAATGGGATCTCCACTGGAAAAAGACAGAAAAAACTCCATAAGAATCATGATTTTTTTAAAAATACAATAGACATTTAAATAGATCAAAACTTACTGTTTGTAGGCCATGGCAAGATCTGCAAAATACTTTCGCCTTTTCCGATAGACATTGTCCTTGAAACCCTGATAAAGAGAAACGTAAAAATATAAGAATGCTTCATTTTAAGAGAGTTTGGTTTTGTTTGCTGAAGTGAGGCAGCGGGTTGATAATGTACCGGATGGTCAGCATCCAGTTCAGATCCATACATCAGGACTCGGTTAGCACACTTATCCAAGTCTGAAATCTTCTTTGGGAACCAGGGTACTTCATACATATCTGAGAACAGAAGAAAAAAGGTGCTCAAATTTAATGTTGTACCTTTAATTCAGCATCTGGAGTGTATTCACTCACTACTTTCTCACCTTCCTCGCGTAGACAGGAGTTATCTGGAGGCTCCATATCCACCACATTCACATGCTTCCGCAGCAGCTGGATGATTTCATTCAGTTGCTCGTGGTTGCTGTCACAGTCCACAAAAATTTCAAACTCAGAGTTGCGTCTTTTGGATTTCCTGGACTCAATGTGTACAAGGTTCACGTGGTTTTCCTGCGAGAATAAAACAAAAGAATTCTTTATTCATTTCAAAGCTAACAATGTGTCGCAATCAAGTCATTCTGTAAAAAGGAGCAGGGTTTGGGGGATGTACCTGGAAGAGTTTGAGTGCCTTTACAAGTCCCCCAACTTCATTCTTCAAGGAAAAGATGATTGTCGCTCTCCCTTTCTCTGATGAATTCTTCTTTTCGTTGTTTTCTTCAATTTTGGTGAAGGTTGACTTGTTTATCTGAAAATGATCAACAAAGACAGAGAGATTCAGTTGTGTATAATAGGGAGAAAAAAACAGTGGAGCAAATGAACTTTTGCTAGCCAATCTAAACTGGCTTTAAAATAATAATTAAGTCTACATATTGCACTTATCCACAGACTTGATGCAGAGCTTCTAATTACTTAAGACTATAAAACCATCCTAAATAACAACAATAATAATCCTAGAAATATAAAGAGTTGCAGACAGTCAGTCAGTCTTTAAAACATACACTGGCAGGTATATTGTTACTCTAAAGGGAATCATTGGCTTTTTCTTGACATCGCTGGTGTAAAAAATGAGTAATGGAAGTGCAGTGCATGCGCACAGGCAGGGCTCAGATTAAGGCTGACCAACTTCTTTGTCCAGTTCAGCACCTCGGATAGCGCTCTCACGTTGACGCGTGCCTGTGCGCGCTGCACACGCCAGGGGAAAATTATTTTAATCCTGCCTCAGATTTTAGCAGCGAGGCTGTTAAGATGCCAACAGCACAGAATAACTAATCTGTTTTGATTGACTCCAAAGTCTTCTCCTTTACTCTACCTGTATACTGCTTATTGAGGTATTTTTTAAAACATTAACCCGCGCTCCCCCCCAAAAACTTTCGAATTTGTCATCAAACAATAGGCACATAATGCCAAAGTCCAACGTTTAGACTGGATTAAAAGGATCACCCCTCACGTGAGACAATTAAATGCAGTTAAATTATTTCCTACCACATTTCGCCCTTCGTACATGGTGTAGACCGCGCGGCACACCAGTTTTCGGTGAGCCCTTGCCGGTAGTATCCCTGAAAGCATTAGTGCATGGAGTCTGGATCAGGACGCTGCCCGAGGTCAACGTTTTGCGTCTCGGTTTAACGAAGATGAACTTGTCTCTGTCTCAAAGAATCGCCTTACAGCAATCTCATTTGGAGAGCGGGGAAGCCTATTATTAGCTCCCCTCCACTCTGAAATCTCGCCACACGTTAGGGAAGCGCTTAATCAGTACAGCGCGCACGTTTTTTAGGCTGTTAAGTGGGAGAACATCGCTTCCCCTCATCAAATACTTTACTTTTTATAGTTGTGAAATAAATACGATATTTTTTAAATCCAGGGGTATAAACGAGAAACATAAAAAATGTTAGATTTTTTTAAAACAGGTGTGATCACATTTGCATGCATGGGGGTATAATTTGTCCAGCTTTTACTTTAATAGGATTTAGTAACGTGTTCCGCTGTAAAATCTGCCTTAAACGTCGTTGATTTCTATTACTCCAGTTTAAACATGTGTGTTTTTCGTTTTATCTCCATGTCTAAAGCAGCTGCGATATTGTCCTGGAGTACCTGTCAGCGTTTTCTATTTTCCCCTTACATGTGCTTGGAGACATCACATACTGCAGGTTGATCGGTTTATCTTTTATCTCCTCTGTCTGCGAATGGTGCTCAGCATGAGCACTGAAGTGTCTTTTATCATACCAAATTCAGATGTCTCTCTTTCTTTAACCCTCTTAACTCTTTGACGTAAATTACGGTATAACAAAACGGCTTAAATTAATCTGCGCTGACGACAAAGTGAAAGCTTATTCGATAAGATGACCCGCACAGATCTCCCCACCACTGTCCAAAAAAGTCACTTAAAAACAAAACAAAGCAAAAGTTCTTCATCTTGTTTGTTTCTATTGATTTGATCGAAGATAAAGGGGTTTCTTTAAGATAGAATAATAAAACCTTCCTCCTTCTTCTCTTTCTGTGAAGTTCTTACCTCATTGTTCAGCAGTTTTTCTTCAAAGCCGAGGTTCATAGAGTCAAAAGATCTTCCTCTACGTGGTCCTTCGATTTTGTTTGAGTACATGTTAAAGTGCTGCTGTTCTTGTTTTGTTTTTTTGTTTTTTTCCCCTTTCAGGCCTTTTTATTTAGTTGGCTTTCCTCTTTGCAAAGTGGGGTGTCTACCCAGTGGAGTGGCGCGCCGTGCTATTTAACCGCACTGAGAAATAGGGAGGGGGCAATAAGCTCACCCAAAGCAGCAAATGGAAAAGGAGCAGCAGCACCGCCCACATCATTAGGGGGGAAAGGGGTGTCTTTTTAATTCACCTAAAGGCCCGATCAGTCACGAAATCAGATTTTACCAGGAGAATTAGGAAGCTTTGCTCTCTCTCTCTCTTTTAATGTTTGAATTATTTAGCTATTACTAAATATGTTAAATGTGAACTCATGTTAGATTGGTACACAGAGGTCATTCTTATTGCTTGCTGACACCCTGAGACAAAGAAAAGATTGAGGTTTAAGATTTAAGTAGCCCACCAGCCTTCCATCCAGTGATCCAAACATGCTCCCCCCACTTCGAAATCCCGCACCATAAGCTCCTCTAAGTTCTTGCACATAACAGACATAATCTGCATGCTTTCCATTCTTTAACACAATGCGCCTTTTTAAATGAGATCAAGACAGCAAAGCAGAGAGAGCTTCAGAGGCCTCTACAGACAGAATCAAGGTGAAGCGGCGCTGGACGAGAGAGACCTCATTACTTTAAACAGATAACACCACTGTTTACTCTTAAGCTTTAGTCACCTTACACATAGGACGGGTGACATGTCTCTGGCTCTTAGCAAGCTCTTTTAGCTGCTCGCTGATCTAATGTGATGATACATGTGGCTAATGCACATGCTGTTTGTCTCAGGTGGTCCTGGGCTGTGTCACTCGTGACACGGACAGATGCTTTATACAACCCAAGCGGGCAATGAAGGGAACTTCCTCCTCAGATGTTGTGTAAGATAGAGCTAGAAGTGTTCACCTGACAGCCTCTTAAGACTCGCACTGATGTGATGTGGCCATAAAGTTTGTAGCAAAGAACGCGTAAACATGTTTACCTTACTGTTAGCTTAAGCTCCTTATTGCTTCCATGTAGAAGGTGAACATTTCTGCTTCACTGTGCAAACACAATATGCACAGCCTGGGTAACAAAACACAGGCTGAACATAAACAAATCAGAATTTTATTAAGTTACATTATGGTAAGAAGCACTGAAACAGGAACTCTGTTGTTTATTTAGGGAGATGAAATAAAAATGTCAGTTAACCGTTTAAGTTCAGATACCCAGCTTTTTAAACTTAAGGATTTGTGATAAGTTAGAAGTTAAATTTCCCAATTTCCTCAATCCTAATTTTAAGAACATAATAATAGTATTTATTAGCAACAGGAAGAAAAAACAAAACCTAAAAAAATACACACACATATATATATATATATACACACATATATATATATACACACATATATATATATACACACATATATATATATACACATACATATATATACACACATATATATATATACACATACATATATATACACATACATATATATACACATACATATATATACATACATA
>NW_005187428.1:90626-98178 GCF_000239375.1 Pundamilia nyererei | reverse complement strand
ATATCTGTGTTTGTCATTTTGGTGCACTGCTAGAAAAAAACTAAACTGATTCAACATGTCATAAAATATGAAGGAATCAGCGCAGATCATTTTTTAAGAATAAATTGGTCTCCATATGATGCAATTTAGACCTCTGATAAAAGTCTTTGTAATCCAGAGGCTCTTTATTCACACCACAATATGTTGAAGGTTATTAAGAAGACTGCTGCTGTGTAAAGCAATAAAGAGTGCTCTGGCAGGTATTGTGGCCACTAGAGAAATGTTAATAGATGGAACATTTTTTTCCTCTGCAAAGTATTGTGTCTTGCCTCTTGAGCACGAGGAGAGGAAAGCAGCCTAATGAACAGTGTGTCAGTATTGTTCAGGGCTCTCTAACGAACGGTACCTTTCAAGAATCAAGTAAGACGGTGTTGCACACAGGGCACCGAGCACATCCAAATTCCCTCATAATTTTCACAGATCTGACTTTTATGCTGCACAGGCCCTGTCTATGTCTTTGATGTCCTTGCATCTTGACAGCTCCAGGACCAGCTCCCCTTTGTTTAATGAGTGTCAGAGGCTATTAGAGTTCATGTTGGATCCAGTTTAAAAAGCATCGGTTTATCTGTCCCCTCCTGTCTTATGCTGGGAATATAATTTTCTTTTAAATCACGTTTAAACAAAAATCTAAACTCTTCTTAACAATGACTAGTGGCTCGTGCCGTTTCTGCTTTACCACTCAGAGGGGAATTGACTCAAGATGCACTGAGATGCTTTAAGCCAACAAGGGTCAGAGAGTGCAGCATGAATAAGATGGCTCATTCTAGTTCGTTCTCCTGATGACTCACCTCTCATATGTGAACAGTAGTCTCTTGATAATTAAGATGAAATGCTACAGTGCAACAATATAGCCAATAATAAACATCAATCTGAAACCCTGTTGTCCAGCTGAAGTATAATAATTATATTATTGGAAATTATATCATGAAAATTATGCAAAACCTCTTTTGTGAACACACTCATCACACAAACCTTCTAAAGTTTCAAGTTAAATGTGCAATTTTTGGTATAGTTACAGAAATACATCTACTTATACTCTTTTTTTCTTGAACTCAAATACTCTTAGACTCAAAACAGATTTCTTCCAGCTTTTGATGAGGCTTTTCATGCTCTTCTAGAGTAAGATGAGACTACTCAACACATTAACACATCCGATTACAGAAACATAACCTACTTTAGAAGAAACCAGCCATGGGATTCTCTAATAGGCCTGCTAGGCTCATTGTGCAAGCACAGTTGTTTTTTAAGTTTCAAAGGAAAACGCAGCACATAAGTCACTGTACACACTCTTATTCCTGTGGTTTGTGACAGACGTGACTGAGCGCGTTAAAGCTGCATGGTAGCCAGTCTGTCCCAGTTCTGTTCCCTTTAATCAGAGGGATTTATTCACAGTGTCTGAGCATCAAGCTGCAAGAGATCTCTCTGGCTAATCTCACCCATGGCTATGGCTAACACACGCATTATGTGTATTAGAACTTACTATATCTCACAGAGTGTTTGGAAAAAGAACAACACTAACTCACTACAATAACAATGAGCATTCATGGTGCACTCTACAAGGAGAGGTCAGGGGTCACAGTGCAGGAGGTTTTGCTTAATGATACTTCAGCAGGGCAGATGCCACCTTTTGATGCACTGAGTCCTTCCCTAGTTTAGAAATACAAGGTTTACATTTGCACTCACATGATCAGTATACACCAACAACAGCTACACATACGCAGCACAGCAAAAACTACACAATAAAGAAGTAATGGCTGAAAAAAAACATGATCAAACATGCCTGTTTGTTTGGGATGCAATAAGAAAGATAAGAAACACTTCTTGATGCATTCTCAATCATCCAGGAAAGTAAATCTCCAAAAGTTGATTCTGTTCATCTGGATGTAGCGTTTTGTGGGAGAAACGTTTTGTCACTCATAACGCTACGTCCAGATGAACAGAATCAACTTTTGGAGATAAGAAACACTTATTTATCATAAAACATCATGATTAATCAAGATCTAACGAGGAGCTTAAATACAGACTGAATGTAACTATTTTGGTGTGCTATTATGTGCTAGCATTTATATGCTGATATAAAGATTAACTACAACTGCCTGCTATGCTGTGCTGTGTTATATACCAGCGGTCTCCAACCTTTTTTGCGCCACGGACCGGTTTATGCCCGACAATATTTTCACGGACCGGCCTTTAATGTGTCGTGGATAAATACAACAAAAACTAGTACCGGTACCGGAAAAAAGAAGATTTATTCATAACACACGTGAAAAGACCCAGGAAAACCGAGTTAACGATCAAAACGATAACAAAATAACACTGAAAACCAATAAAAACCCTGAAAATCATACATTTCACACATGAGCCTCAACTCTCGCGGCCCGGTACCAAACGACTCACGGACCCGGGGGTTAGGGACCGCTGTTATATACGATGTAATTATAAATACATATGTAACCATTCACACTGGACACGTACAGATTTTGTAGAGTTAGAAAAAAAGAACGGCAATTTACCCTTACAATTAAGGCTTTATTTAATATCACAGTAATTTGATTAGTTAATTGTGTGATTTTATAGTAACTTTATTTATTAATGAATCGAGTAATTTGTATTTTATTTGATATACAATTTTGTAATTTGACAGGCTTCAGTTCAAGTAAAGTACTGATTATTCTTCCTAAATAATAAAAGTTATTAATAAAGACATTATTGGAATTCGTTTAATGTGTTTTATTGAACAAACTCAGCCACACCAAATTTCTTTTAATGGTATATCAATAGTGAGGACTTGCATTTCATAGGAAAGCTCAGATACATGAGTGGGTATAAATTAAATAATTTGAGCAAATGTTTCTTTTCATATTGTAGGAAGATGAACGTTACCAGTGGGATGGGATATCTGTGCTCCCTTCCCAGCAGCTGATTATAAGACCAGTGTTTGAATTTCCAAATATCCAAGGTCTTCTAATAGCACTTCATCAATAGAATTCCAGTCTTTCACCTAATCCTGAGCTCTGTTTCAACAACTAACTAATCAGAGCAATGAATGGTCAGCTTGCGTACACTTCCTGTGACAGGGCTGCTTCTCTTTAATTAGCTCCATTTCTTTCAATGCAGAACAAACAGCAACATATGCCACTTGGTGACAGGCGTCAGTGTACACAAGAACCGGCTAGAGCTGCACCCATAAACACCTGCTGCATTCAAAACAGACGAGTTGGACGTGATGCAAAAAAATGATAGAGCATCACTGAACATGTTCCGCATGTTCTCTTTATTCTGGTGTCATATCAGATCATGTAAAAAACACAATTAGTTAAAGTGATGGCAATGGCAGTATTGCATCCCTAAATGTAACAGATTCACCAATACAAGCAGCTTAAAACATAATTCAAGGAAAAATATAAAGGATGTTTTTTAACACAGCACTTCTTGAAAAAACAAAATTAAATTAATTAATTTACTTATGTGATACTAATTTATTTTATGAAATCATTTGCCTTCATATAAGCCTTTTACACTCTAATGATGACGTCCAGATCAAGGCAAGCAAATATAACTCTCATAGGCTGATGTCTAACAAATATGAAACACAGATTAATTCATTCTTAATTTATAATTATTATATCATTATATTTGAATTCATTTATTTGGTGATTCAAAACCTTTCCACCTCTCTATAAAAGAGATTGAGCTGCTAAGCGCCCACGCTGTGTATTTTATCATTACAATATCCTTCCTTGATAACTTTATTAAAGAAGCACAAAAGGCGGTTAAGGCAAACGCAAATATCGTCGTAGCCACATCACTTTTTTGCGAGCAGCAAAGGTCAGAGGCTTTGATATCCAGGGATAACGTGAGGGGAACATTTTCATTGTCAATCTGTTGACAAGAGATAGAAAGCCAGGGAACTCAGGAAATGAACTGAAGGGGGCTTTGATTGCACCCACTGCATCACGCGTCTTTATTAACACGCCTTAACCAAGCGGATCTGAATAGGACGGGCCTTGGAATCAAAGGATGGGGACGTGACGCTGCACACGCATTCTTCATCCCTTCATTATCGCTCATCCTCCCCCAGCAACAACCGCTAGAACAGTGTTGGGGCCATTCTGCACACTTGTGACAGCTCAATTATGATAACCCTGGCTTTAGAAAATGCACTTAAAGCACATTGAAAGATCAAGTCACAAAATCATAAAAATTAAACGTCTGCTGATTTTGACAAATTCCTTTTAATCTTAAATAGTCTTCTAATTTCATTGATGCGGTCCCTCAATTTAATGTTTAATGACTGTTTCTTGGTGTAGAAGAGACTTTTATTAACTCCTCAGTCTCTCAAAGAGAACATTTCCATGTCAGTGTTTTATGTCAGTGCTTTATAAAAGCCCTTTCACAGGACGTGACCTTAAGGTTAATCCAAAATTCAGTGTGAGGGAAAATGTTATGTCATTTAAAAGACCAACACATTTGTGGGCAAAAAACAAAGAAATCACTGACATCCAACATCAGGCTCAGACAGATCTGACATGCCTCAGTGCTAGTGATGTGTATAATACGCCATCCACGCAGCGAACAGCCTGCTGTGTTGTGTTCACAGAGTCGGATCATATCAACTCTACATGAAGAATGGCAGACCGACAATAAGGTTTGGCAGGGCAGCAGGAAACATCTGGGCTTCACCCTGATCTCAGTGACATGACACGCCTGGAAGCGAGGCTCCGAGACAGAGTAGCGAGCACAGTGCAAGTCACTGGCTACAAGCAAGCTTGACAGGCCAAGCGCGATTACACTCTAGCCATTTACAGCACAAACAGGTCATGACGTCTAGATCAAGACACTGGTTACCTCAACCTACGTGGATCATGGGTGTAGCTGACGCTCAAACACGTGTTTTGTTCGGTGTTTTCTCCCCCCACATAGGGCGATCTGTCTCACGTACACTCGGGATTTCCATTAGAAAGAGCGTTCACATCAATCCAAGCTTTAATTAAAAAGCTGCTATATTCACAGAGCCTTCCTGAGCTTTGCTGGAAATGCGCAGGTTCTCTTGCTCTTCTCCATGAGTGGATGAAATGGGGTATTTGGAAACCAAATGAGTTCATTGTTGCCAGGCTCAAGCCTTTCATCTAATTTTATTGTCCTTACAAGAGTGACTGTCACCCTCTGGTAAACACTTGATGTTGTCATCAGCATTAGCATCATTACTCATATGCTTAAAAAGGTGAGCCCATATACTTATCTCAGTTTTATCTTAAATAAATATTTATATTTTTAAAATTTAATTAGATAAAAATCTAGAATTAATCAAATATACATACATTTAGAGTATTTAACAGTGCATTTTGAAGTATTTTAGAAGTAAGCATACAGGTTTGTTAATGTTTGGTTAGAAATTTCTTTTCTCAGCCTGTGAGAAGATATTTTCTCCTGTGTATGTTCCTGACAGACACAAGGAAAGAAAAAAGAAACAGTCAGAAGCATTTAAATAACCAAAGTGAGTTCATTTACTTATAACCAAATATATAACTACTACCTTATATAAAAAAAAACACTTAAAATTGTGGTTTGACATTATTAAATTTTAGTGCCAGTTGGCTGTCTTAAAAGCTCTAAATTGTGTTGACTGAAGCTGAATGTTAAGAAAAATACTTTATTCCTAAAGAGTCTGGAATCAGAACGTAGTATTAATAATGACTTGAATTCCTCATTGCAGATTATTCAGCTTTTTTTTTGCAATTTCTACACTAAAAAAAAAACACTAAAAAAGGCTTAAAGACAAATTACTTTTAATTAAACACTGTCTGTAATTAAATACAAAAATAGTATTCTTAAAAAAGGCTTAAAAAAACAAACAAACCCGAACTTTAATTTTCCAGACTTAACTTAAAAGTAGCTTACAATATTCAAATACATGACAGTTTGCCATTCGTGATGTTGTCCTTCCAGTGGAAATGCAAATAGCTCGTTTTGAAGCAGGATCTTTGGAGAGGAAATACTGGCTGCTATAAAAAGCAGAGGTGAGAGTCTGAATGAGTGCTGAACACTGATCTGCAGGGTGCTTCAGACGGGACACTGTGTCCTTATCACATCTGCCAACTGGGGATCAGCCTCTGACAACACGGTCTGCAGGTGCTGAAACTGCACAAGAGGAGGAAGGGCAGGGTGGAAACATAATGTTTATTTTCCACAGGAGCTGTGGGAGTATGGCAGCAGTCCATCACACATCCTGGTCTGACACGAGCTCTAAAATAAGTATTTTGCTGTATTAATAGCATTACAGGTCAACAATTTCTGCCTACAGTTTACATCTGCACAAGTATTATGTGATGTTTTTTAAATAGTATAGTAGTATTCTATCTTGAAAACCCCCCAAAGGTATTAAAGTATTAGAAATTCTGATCATTTGCTTTTTATACCCAGTGAAGAATGTCATTGTTCATTTTGCTATGAATAAATCTTTTTTCTCAATAAATCTTTTCAAAATAATATAAATTAGAATTTTAATCGGAAGGTTTTAGGATTTCATGATGAACTGTGACTCACTGTAACATACCTACAAGGACTCCAGGTCTTAAAAATCTGACTGTAACTCTGTAACATGAGTTCATCCTTCTCAAGTAAAAGCAATAAGTCTGTGTTAAAATATTTGACAAGTTGTCCCGTTATTTCTGACAAAACAACAGTTTGTTGTGTTTGTGCAAATGAAACCTCAGTTAACTTAAAACGGCCTAAACCCCTTTGAACGGTATCTATTCACATGTACGTGTCTCATTGTAAATTAACCATTTAGAAGGAGCACTTACTGAATTCTTAAACTTGGGAAGTAAAGTGGCAGCAGCTGCGAGGCAGGTTTTCTCTGTGAGGTAAACTTTCTTCACCAAATCTGCAACTGTGTCCTAAAATGGGGGGTAAAAAAAAATCCATATTTAAACCTTGGTTTTTACTGGCTGCTGATTAAAATGATCTGGCCCACAAAAGTGAGCAAAATAAATCCCTAAATATTACCTTTTGAATGTGAATGAAGAGGTCAGCCAAAAACTCTGCTGTGATCTCTGCAACAGTCTCGAGGTGCTCATCTTTTTCATCTTCTTTGTTTGCACTGCCGTCTTTGCACTCATTTTGGTACTGGCATACCCGCAAGATGCTCCCAATGAGAGGCAAACCTAGAGGTATTCAACCAAAAACGCAGCAAATTAAAAAAAACAAAATAATGTTTATATTCATTCATCACCCAAAAAACTGAAACTGCACAGATGGGTCATCCTTTTCAAAGAGACTAAAGCCCAAACACTTCCACACAGTTTAATCTTTGTTTACTGTTTGCAGTCCTGGGGTCCGTTCTTCATACCTCGCTAAGTAAGTTAGCTGGATTTGATTGTTGACGATTTCGCGTGATCTTGGATCGTTCGGTTTTCCGAAGCTCATCCGGGACTTGCTGTCATAGCAACAGATCCGTAAGCGTAAACCTGCTCGGGAGCAGGTTTACTTTATGTAAACAGGATTAGATCGC
>NW_005187428.1:81928-89445 GCF_000239375.1 Pundamilia nyererei | reverse complement strand
GGAGAACCGGAATAGCGAGCTCAAAGTTGGCGCGATGATTTGATCTTGGATGTCGTAAGCGAGGTACGAAGAATGGACCCCTGCTCACAGCTTAATGAGCTCAGCTGAATGTTTGTGAACACTGGTGACCTCTGGTGGTGTTTTAGGCTTCAATATGACAACAGCTTAACAGACAGACAAGTCTAATTTTAGGATGGCACTGAAAATCATACCGTGATATACAGCAACATTCGTTTAAACTAATTATTCAAACAATGGGGTGACCACAAAATCTGCTTTCTTCACTTCCTGTATGGCTATCAAGAGGACTTATTATTATCTGCAACATTCTCTGTGCAGCTAAACATCAGTGTAGCTTTATGAAAACTTACTTGTGTCACTTTTGCTGCACCACTCATCGTGACATTTATAAAGAGCCTGCAGCACAGCAAGTGCTTGGACCAGAATGCTTTTCTGTTCATGCAGTACAACTGGAAGATCATTTGGCTGGCAGAGGTCCTCACACACGACGTCACAGACAAACTCCCACACAGATTTCCCCGGTCCATCAGAAGCAGCTAGAAGAAATACACAAAGTCTAATTTTAAAAGGCAACCGCTTCTCTATTGTTATCTGATAATGGTTTAAGTACAACATTTCAATAAAGACCTTTCAGTACTGAAATGTCTCACCAAAAACCTGAATCCCCTCATCTATAGTTGTAAGTAACTGGAGGATATGAAGGTAAACCTCTAGGCCATTCGGACTCTCTGATCTGTGAAAACAATTTAATACTGTGGATTCTTGACAATCAACCTCACCTTTAATTTCACAAGTACACTGTTTTTAGTTTAACTCTGCAGTAAGAGCCTGGTTAAATGATATGCGTCATCAAAAACAGTAATACAAATACTTCATAAAACAGATTCAGATTCCCACCTGAGCTGCTTGGCTGCTTCAAGAAGACATGAGGTCATCTCCAGATGGCTTTCACCGTCATCCCCCTGCTCCTCATCAGGCTGAGCTGTGATCCAACTCTTCATTAACTCTTCATCAAGGTCAAACAATTTGTCAACTAGTTCTCCCACCTTCTCAAGCAGATCCGCTGTAAACACATTCAGTATATACTTATAATGGTAAGTTTACAACACACTCATGTCAACAATAATTATAAGCGTCACAGGGACTTGCAGTGTCAAACAATACAAGTAACCAGGTTATTACTGGAGAAATGGACTAAAACTGGAATTAAACAGAATAAAAATAAATACTATTGGTGGAGCTGCACATGATGAAACAGAGATTGGAGCGCACAGATGTGTGCTGTCGTATTCGCTGAAGCCACAGTGAACAGACATCTTTCTGAGAAAGACAGGTCAGCAGCAATCTGCAAACATCATGAGGAAATATGAATATTTCTCGTTCCGTTTCTCTATTTCACACGTCTACATAAAATGCAAATCGCACCTGCTTGTTTCCAGCAGTGTTGGAGGATCGGTATCTCCCAGAAGCAGCAGCACCACAGACCTGTGGACACAAAGAGTAGATTGAAACCCATTTATGTACAACAGGGGTGAGGAGCTCTGGGCCTCAAGGGCCAGTGTCCTGCAGGTTTTGGATATCACCCTGGGTCAACAAACCATTAGGTCATTACCAGACATCTGGAGAACTTGTTGAGGAGATAATTTAAGCATTTGAATCCGCTGTGTTGGATAAAAGACACACCTAAAACTTGAAGGACACTGGCCCTTGAGGCCTGGAGTTCCCCACCCCTGATGCACAACATCTATCAAAGAACTTTTTTTTTTTTTTTTACCCACCCCAAGTCCTCATTTTGGCTCAAAGTCATACAAGTTTCAGGAAAACACGAAATATTCCCAAGGATTCCCACACTAATTTCCTAGAGGAAAAAAAGAAAGCATTGTATCAGAAATGTATTAGAAAATAAATTAATTGTACAGGATTTATTCTGGTAGAGAAAGTATGCGTAAAAAAAGATTTCACTCACTGTAAGTCGTGGACAATGTGATTTGGAAATCACTCCAAGAAGAATATCTGCAGCTTTAAATTCCTGCAGAAAACCAGCCACATCCTACAAACAGGTGGTAAATAAATAGTCAGTTAGTAAATATATAAACATTTAATTATTCACTTTTAACTGCAGACCATGTGAAAGCCAGGCAGGTAGAAACCAGCTTTATTTGCACTGCTTTGTAATTAAATTATTTAAATGCAAAAAAGATAGCTATTATAAACTCTGTTGTAATAACTCATACCAAAACAAGGTGTGATAAAACCAACTTGAGTTTGTTGACAAAACTACTTGCAGTAAAAAAATAGGCAACAGGTGAAGTGTCTTGCCCAAGGACACAACGATCGAGACTGTCGGAGCCGTGGCTCGAACCGGCAACCTTCCGATTACAAGGCAAACTGCCAACTCTTGAGCCACGATCGCCATTAAACAGGACACAAGTTGTATGCATCATGTGTGACAGAGCAATATTTTAAGCTTTAACATCATTTGGTATTTGGAAAGTTTACCTGCAGAAATGCAAATTCTATTGTTATTTTTCAATTTTTCTTTAACGAGTGATTGATTTCTCTGTTCTGGGCAGTATACTTACCTCGATGCCACTTGTTCAAATGAAACTATTCTCCTTTAACAAGGAAAACAAACAGTGTGTGGTCTTTGGAACACAGAAGAGAAAGTCTACCTTATCCATTGCCATATCCCACACTCTGCACAAGTCTTCCTCCTCATCATCAGATAGCTGCATTGGACCTTCACAGCGCTCTTCTGAATGCTCTGTGACCATCTGCAAGACAATTTTACAGACATTAGCAAATGCTGCTGTAACACTGCACACTTTCACCTACCAAACCAACAAACCGATGCATGACTTAAGTGCTGAATGAAACGTGCAATATTTATCACTTCAGTTTACATCAGCAGCCTGCCTACATGGATGAGACGAGTCAGGGTGCTAAAAAGCCAGTGCTTGCTGTAAACAGTGTCTCCAATGGCATCCACATCTTCGTCCTCCGCTCCATCTGCTGCGTCTGGGGGTGGTGATGGGTTACGGTCCATGATAGGAGACTGTGTTTCAGCTGGAGGGGATGAGCTCTCTTTCTCCACTTGCCCAGCACCGTCAGCGCCACCATCTGAGGAAATAAACCAAGGAACGCATTACAGAAATGATGAAGGAGATTATCAGCCAATATTTTGGTGTTTCTGATTTCTACAAACTTCTCCGTAGCACTTGATGTAAAGGCTCAGTAATTATTCAGATCTCTTCAGATTGAAAAATTTAACATCAATAAGTGGCAGCAAAATCTAAGTCATTTTACCCCTTACTTCTGTTAATACCCTAACAAAAGCACTTGAACCTCTATCCGCATATGTACAACTGTAGTTAAAAAGCTTGGAGTTTTAATAGCTACTTCCTTGCATTTACCAACTACAAAAACCGTACAAATAATTATCCCTGCTTGTATTACCTCTTATATAAAATACTATAATTCCCTGTACACACGTTAATCCAATTCCAGTCATTCTTGATTGTCAATAAGACTGTGTGACACAAACAAAATGTTAAAAATCCTGTTACAAATCATTAGCAATGCATATAACAATATAGTGCATTTTCCGTAAAAATGAGGGAATAGTTTATATTATCACCACATCGAAACTACTATTTATATTTTTACATTTAAATTAAATAATTAAAAATGAATTAAATATGGGCCTTACATGGCATTATCTTGTTGTGACACATATTAGCTGACCCCAGTCACGCAAGAGCTTCCTCAGCTATCATTACTGCTCCTGTATGATTGTTAGAAAACTAGCTTGTCGGATCAAGTGTGCCATTAAGCTCATACAGAGATGCGTTGTTCGGCTTGTCGTTGCAGTGCAGCATGCTACATTGCAGATTTCCTCCAAAACTTCGGCCCAACACTCATAATGTGAAAGCAACAACTCAACTTGTTTGAAGTGTTTTCGGCTGGGTGTCGTGCTCCTTAAGTCTAGTGTTTTGAACAATGCATGAAACAATATATTTATAGATGTAAGTTGTAATAGCCGCATCTCTCAGGTCTGTTTCAGGCCATTGCTGGATTTTGAGTCAGTTATCTTTTTTTTTTTTTGTTGTTGTTTGGGTGATTGATAGGTCAAGTGTTAAGTGGCTTAACAAACAAAGAAACAAACAAGGAAAACATTTCTCAGAAAATAGTCAGGTACAAAGACTGGACTAAACCCTTTCTCCTTGGAAGCAAAATATGGCCAGGATGGCTCAAGAATTTGGTAACCAATATATTTTAATAATTTTTGAGAGCCCTTTAAGGATCAGCTGCATGATAGATTAGAGATCGATTATCTCCACATATGTCCTCATATTCAGCTCCCAAACCACACCTAAAAACCCAAAGTGGCTGGGATTTCTCTGTTATAGCCTGCTTGACTGTTGTCTATGAGGCTTGACTTCCCCCCCAAGTCCACAGTCAAGGTTTTTCTTATTTACTCTTTTAAGTTTGTTAGGTTTTTATTTCACTTGTTTACTTTACCTTTCCTTTTCGTTATAGTCGTGCTTTTGTTTACGTTTGCCTTTTACATTAGACGTTTGCAATGAATCGCATTTTAACTTGAACTTGTTTTTATGAGTTGTTGTTTTAAAGTGTGCCACATACGCGACAGCCACTGCGCTTGACATGCTCGGAGCATTAGAATGACGGCATACCTTAATTTTACAGGTATTTATCCGGACAAGGAAAAGGCAGCCAGCCCTCCTGGCACTTTGTCGTTAACGTAACGTTAAATGTACCGTGGCAGGGTTTGAATACAGTTTATAGTTCACCACACAAAGCTTAAACAGATTACAGTAAATCTTGTTGTATCATTTCAGTGTCATGCTAAATATTGAAACGCTAAATATCAAGAAACAACAAAGGCACACCCAGTAAAAGGTAAAGGTGGTGCTTATAAATACTAAATGTTGTCCATTTCACGTTCATTGGTTAAGCTAACAGCTATAATTAGTTATTAATGGTGGATTTCTATCTAACTTTCGCGGGCAGACGCACACTTTTTAACTCACCCATACTGACCGCTCTTGACTACCGTTATTAGCAGGCAATTAAAGGCAATATCATCGGATGCTTTTAACTTTTCCACCACAGCAAGCCGCTCGGTTGTTTCAAACAGCCTCCATTTAGTACTAGTGGGTATCTGCGCATGCGTGAAACCAGGACCACTCTTCCTGCCACCCGCAAATAAATAACGCCATCTGCAGTGCGCAGACGGAACTACGTGTCCACATGTGAGAGAAGCGAAGCTGGTAGTGGATTGAATCTGCAAGATAGTGTCATATTTTAAAAATTATAAGTTGATTCTGAAAACTGTTGCACTTACAGCAAAAAACAAACAAACAAACAAAACGCACAGAGAGGCTTGTAGGATGTCTCTTTCTCCTTCTGTAAGGCACCTTCCGCTAAACAGCTTCTCTGTCCATGAAGTTACATAAAGGGCTGGGTATCGTCACTGATTTCATTCGATTCAATTTTGACCCAGACAGTCAGAAATATTAAAATTCTGATCATTTATCAGAATGTTTCTGCAAACATGAGGGCTTGAACTCACTGTACACAGTAGTATCTAGGTTATTGGAATATCAATTTACTTGCTGAAAACATAAAACAAGTTTCTGTTGTATTAACCAAGGCTGCTTATTAATTTAATGCTGATTTGATGTAAAATCTCCAAATAATATTAGAATACATAAACCAGGGAAATTCTATTAAAATTTAAGTCCAGTCAGAGAAAGTTTCCTCAAAGAAAGGTTCAGAATATCATGATGCTCCACATGCATTACAATGGAAACTTTAAAAAAAAGTTTTTAATACTATATTTTTTATTTTTTCCATAGTACACCAAACTATATAAGCAATACAAATGTATAATTTATATATTAAAAAATGTTTCAATCTATAAATTTATCTTTATAATCTCAAATATATTACAAAATTTGACTCATATCTTAAGAGAATGCTTAAGTTGCTTAAGGACTTTATTTTATTGGTTTAAGCAGTGTTGAAACAAGTATCTAATGTTAAATAGTATTATGTAAACAGGGACCCACCTCTAATCAAAATTGTCTTGGAATAATTTGTCCTCCCTGAATCAACACAATGTATACTCTTAGACAGGAATAGCAAAAGACTTCTCATCATGCAGCTGTCCTCACTTGGGAGTGGTTCAAAGCCCTGTTTGCACTAAGAAGAGCTTTGCGTGCAAAATAACATTTGATTAAACATGTGTTTATCTGTAGATACATCTAATCACATATAGCTTGGTTACATCCCTGCTCACCAGAGGAATGACTGCACCAGCTTCAGTAATTGATGACTATACAACTGCTTATACTTGTACTTGTGACGCACAATGCTCAAAAACACTTTGACTTTTGCATGTAGGCAAATTTGTAAATTTAAAGCAGTTTGTAAAAATGCACATTTCTTGAAATTTGTTGTTAAGAAGAAACAAAATACATCACAGGACATCTGTGATTTTTGGACAGTAGAAATTTAATAGTGAACATATCATCATAATCATTCTTTGGGCATCTCTGAAGCTGTCCATCTTTAGTTTTTCTCTCACCAAGCTACTGATCTTTTATCCCATACAATTATTTGGTAAGCTGGGCCCAAAAGCCAGATGTTTGGTGGCAGAATTTGGTAGAAGGTGTTAAACGTAGCTGAATGTGTTCTAAAAGCAAACACAAACCTACTGTCCAGACTGTGTGTGAGAGTTGAAAAATTTGCAGCTTAAGAGGCCACCAGACCTCATACAGTATCATGCAAACGTGATACAACACGTCGGCAATGGTGGTCACCAAGGATGTAGACCAGTCAGTGTATTTGCACATCCTGTGCAATTCATGAGCCACAAGCAATTTAGATAGTGCCTTACACACTCTTACTGCACAACTAAATATTAACTTTAAGTAAGTGATATAATTTTATGTAATGTTTTAAAATCTATTTTATTGTCAAATGAGAATGTCTTGATTTTATGGAAGCATTTATTGTTTTGTAGGATTTTGGTTGAATTTATATATTTCAGTTATTTTTTTTCTCCTTATCTTTCCTCATGTGGTGCATTTTCCATTGTTATACCTCTCTGACCTGTCTTCCCCATGTGATGTTTTGTGTAATGTATGTATGGTCGGAGGGTAAGATGGCGCTGCCATTGCGTGCAATAGGTCGGCAGCCTTATGAAATTTCCCCTTGTGGGACTAATAAAGGTATATCAATCAATATCAATCAATATCAATCAATATCAATCAATCAATCAGTATGTATAAAAATATATCACATTTCTTGTTCTGTTTGTGGCCTTTCTTTTTTTCTGGGTATGGTTCAATTTTGTTGTTGTTAACTCAGTTTTTACTGCTGTTATGCCAGTCAGAGGCGGAGCCAGACATTTGAAACACCCGGGGCTTAGCCCAAAAGGGTAGTATGCATGTGGGATTTTTTTTTTTTTT
>NW_005187428.1:67951-80229 GCF_000239375.1 Pundamilia nyererei | reverse complement strand
TTTTATACAGTTGTCAGCCAGGCATCTAACTATGAAAAAATTACACTCCAAAAGACCCCGGGCTTCTGACAAAAAGACCCGGGCTTAAGCCCAGTAAGCCACCCCCACGCTCCGCCCCTGATGCCAGTCCTTTGTATTGTAAGGAGAAGCTTCTTTAAATTGTGGAGAGTCCCAAATTTAAGCCCTGTGAGAGTGTACCCCCAACAGGAACAATGGACCTCCGAATGATTCTCTACCTAATCACAAGAGCCAAGGTGTGAAAATGGGTGTATATCACAATCAGCAATCAGGTTTCGGATGAGCTCATTGTGAAACCTAACCCCACCCGATCATGTGATTTCCTGAGGTCAAATGGCCCAGCATGTGAGTGGGCGTTAAGGCCTCTGGGAAGGTATCTCAGAACTGGATTATAGATGGCAGACAGTTGGTGTTGTAAGCCACCACCTCTTTTTAAAGATGGTTGTTCACAGTGGACATAAATGGCTTCTTTCACTCCTCCTTCAAACCATCTGTCTTCTCTGTCCAAAATGTGAACACTGGCATCCTCAAAAGACTGATGCCAGTACGAAAGAGTGATGTACTTCAAAATCCAGCAACATACTCAGACAAAAACGGGTTCATCCCAAAGGCAAAACACAAACTTAACAATGTAGTGTATGCTGTACAGTTTAGTGAGGAATACCCAGACCTCTACATTGGAGAGACCAAACAGACACTTCAAAGCGCATAGAACAACATAGAATGGCCACCTCCACGGGACAAGACTCGGCTGTCCATCTGCATCTAAAGAACAAAGGTCACTCTTTCAAGGATGCCAGTGTTCACATTTTTAAACAGGTGAAAATATATTTATGAGCAACAGGAATTAGTGGCGCTGAATCTTTGATTTTATTTATTTTTTTGATGTGTTTTACTTGCATCTATTTGAAAGAATTAAATTAAATTACATTTTATTTTGATAATGACTTTCAAAGTAAAACAGAACACATAACAGACGCAGACTTGACTAAGGGATACAGCTGACAGAGAACAAAGGGAACGCAGCGGTAGGGATGACTGTTCACTAAATAGAAGGAGCACAGAATCACAACCTCAGAACTAGAACACAAGAAATGGTAAGCTGGGAATACTAGAGAGAGAAATCAAAAACCAAGAGACTAGGAAAGACGCATCATGAAATCAAAGATAACTGATGCAAACAGAAAAACACGGAGCCCACAGACACAGAACTGTGACATTTGTAAAGCCCATGTTGATATAATTGCTCCAATTTTACTCAGGATGGTGAACTGCTCCATTGCATGGTATTCTTTTTCTGATTGTGTGTATGATGCCCATGTTTGTCTTCTTCCTAAGAAGGACAGAGACCCCACCAATTAGTCTATTAATTAAAAAAATCATCTTGTCTTCACGTCTTAATAAATTTGAGGGGGCACTTTAATTTGATTTGACAGGATGAAACTTGGTTTATCCCTGACACATTTGCTTTCTCTAATACCTGTCATCTGTTGAATGTACTGTATGGAACAAACCCACCACATTGAGCTGTTATTTCCTAGACAACATTCTAGGAGTTGACTGAATGTTGGTAAATGGACTGATTCTTATATAGTGCTTTTCTACTCTCCCGGAGTACTCAAAGCGCTCTACACAACATGCCTCATTCACCGATTCGAAGCACTTCTAAACTCAAGTGCAAACTAAACTACATTCACACTCTGATGAACGCATTGGGGGGCAACTTGGGGTTAGTATCTTGCCCAAGGATATTTGGCATGCAGACTGGGAAAGCCAAGGTTCGAACCACCAACCTTCCGATCAGTAGCTGATCTGCTCTACCAGCTGAGCCACCACATGTTGGGGTGGGTGTAGTTTTGCTGGTGTGGTGTGGTCAGGTGGGCTGCCTCGTGCTCTGTGGGTCTTGGCAGTGCTGCTGGATGGGCCTAGGGCCCTTGCTCTTGGTTGATTATGGGAAACGGGGGTGCCCACTGGCATCAGCAGGGAAGCTGGGTCCAGGGAGGGGGCAATTTTGATTGCTACTGTACCAGAAAGGAGAGGCAAAAAGGGAAAAAAAAAAAGCAAAAAAACCCCTAATTAATATATCTATATCTGTATCTATAGATAGATAGATGCAATTTCCCTGATATAGCAAAGTATTTTATTCTATTTTCGTATAGTATATTATTCTATTTTATCTTATTCTATTTTATCTTACTCTATTCTATTAACGTTTAATTATCTTAACTTGTACTGTCCACTTTCTGCCGTAACCAAAAAATGTCTCATGTGTGGGACTAATAAAGGTTTAACTTATCTATTTTATATAGTACTTGTGACACAAAAATGCAAAAATCTGAACTCTGACTTTCACATTGACTCAACATGGAGCCATATTTGTACATTTAAAGCAGTTTGAAATGTACATTTCTTAAAATATGTTTTGAAGAAGCACCTTTAAAGCTGCATTTGATGTTTAGTTTTCCTCTCACTAAGGTGTTGATGATTTATCCTATACAAATATTTAGCAAGCTGTGACCAAAATACAGGTGTTTGGTAGAATTTTGTAGAAGGTGATGAAAGTAGCTCAATATGTTCTAAAAGTAAAAATCAAAACTACTGTCCAAACTATGTGTGAGAGTTAAAAAATTTGAAGCCTAACATGCCACCAGACCTCATGCATGTAAACATGACGCTGCAGGTCGGCAATGATAGTCACCAAGGATCTAGACCTGTGAGTTTATTTGCACATCCTGTGCAATTCATGAGCCAGTAGCAATTTAGACAGTGCCTTACGCACTCTTACTGCACTACCAAATATTAACTTTGCGTAAGTAATATAATTTTATGATATGTTTTAAAATATATTTTATTGTCAAATGAGAATGTCTTGATTTTATGGTAGCATTTATTGTTTTGTAGGATTTTAGTTGAATTTATATATTTCAAATATTACGAAAAATCTGTTCCCTCTGTGATATTCTCATAAGGGTCTTCCGAATCGCCCTTTGTCTGGTCCCTCACCCAGAACCAGTTTGCCATGGGATACCCTACCAGGGGGCAAAAGCCCCCGGACAACATAGCCCCTGGGATCCCTGGGACACACAAACCACTCCACCATGACAAGGTAGCGATTCGCGGAGGGGAATTTCAAACATTGTAATGTTCAGACATATAGAACAAAATAAAATAAAATAGATTTTTATTGTTATTGCACATGCACAATAAAATTGTGGGTGTTCCACACCATCTGTGCATGGACTAAAGCTATAAATAGTATTGCAGCAAGAATAAATATCAAACGAGAGGATTATAAACAAATAAGAGGAAAAAGCATAATAGAGGATAGGTTGCAAATTGCTTGAAAGTAGTGCATTGGACTTGGTCTGAGTATAGTCCATGTGTGAGTGGCCCGAGTGATAAGGGTTCCTCAGATCATGGCTTAGATTGGTGGGTGGGTGGACAGGGATGGGGTGTGGGGGGATAGTGTTTGTTGACAGTCCAAAAGTCAGCAGCCGGTATCTTATGGACCCAAAATGCAGATACAGGAGAACGGAGTTGAATTCAAACAAAAGGCGAGACTTTATTAGGGCTGATGACAGGGGTAAAAAATAAAAGCAAGGGCGAAAGAGGAATGACAACTAACCTTGTAAGCTAAACTAGGAAAATTAAAACAAGATAACTATGACAGAACTGTGAAGCTATGAGACAATATGAAAGCTCTGACATTATGAATGCTGTGACGAGCATGGAGGAAAATAGACATCCTGACAAAGATTGATTGACAACACAAAGACTAAATACACACATGAGGTGATCAGACAAAGTGGAGACACATGAGGAAACAGCTGACTAGAAAGAAACATAATGACATCACAGGGGAGAGTAAAACTAAACACATTGTACAAAGAAACACAAGACATTTCAACATAAAACAGGAAATATGGAGAGACATAGACATGACACAAACCAGCAGGGAATACTTAACACAGGGGTGATGACATAAAGGGATCTAATAAACAAAGAAGTAAACTAAGTAACCTGGAAGCTACTACCAAAAGAACTAAACATACACAATCAATATCAAAATACAAGGAAACTCAAAGCACTGGGTCACACGACCCAGGACCATGACACTGGCTCAGGGGAAGAAGTTTATGCGTTTGGAGGTGTGGGACCTGATTGACCTGAGGCGCCGACCAGAGGACAGCGGGTCAAGCAGGCGGGGTGCAAGGGGTCACGTGTGATAGGTCTGATTTTCCTGAGACAGGACGATCTGGCGATGCCCTTCAGTGGTGGAAAAGTACAGTGAATGATTTTTCGTGGTCCCTGAATAGAAAACATCCAGGCAGTAGGAGAACCCGCTCTCCCCTGAGGAGCGGTAGTAGGCCAGTAGCAGCTTCAGGTCGAGTTTGTTCTTCCTCTGGATGCAGAGGAAGTGTGGCCGCTGATGGGCCTTCTGATGGGTCCCAAACCTAAAGTACTAATATCTGAGTTCTTTTGTATGAGGGAGGTTCAGTTTCAGGTTATCAATTCTCAACCTCTGCCCTGTACGCTGTCTCATCTTCATCAGAGATGAGCCCAATAGCGATGGTGACATTGGTCTACTTAACGATGACATTGGTTGGGTTGGTGTTCAGTCATAGATATATAGGGCATACAGTAGGGGGCTGAGAATGCAGCCCTACAGGGATATATGAGTAAACTGATGAAAATTAGTTAAAGACATACATTGGTCAATTGTGTATGTAATGTGTAAAACACCCCCGATCAAATTGAGACTTTTCTTTCCTCGGTTTAAAGTTCCTTTCTGCTTGTGAATTTGCAGCATTCTCAAAAATGAGCTGCTATGTTAAAGCAAATAAAGGAATCAAATCCTGCTGCTTAATGGCTTTTGAGTAGAACATGAATACATGAGCAAGCTCCCAAGTATTGCAGGATGTTTGTCAATGATCTTATCAAATGTAAAGCAGATGGTAGATAAGTTGGCATAAGCTTTGCTTAAAGCATCTCATGTAGATTTCATATTATGTTAGGCAGTGTTGGGACTAACGCGTTATTAAGTAACACGTTACAGTAACTACGTTATTATTGTGGTAACGAGCACGGTAATTAGTTACCTACCTGGAGTGTCTCATTTTCCCCTTTTCATTTCTGTTTTTAATAAATTATAATTATTGGATCCTTATGAAACAATAGATTTTTATTGCTGCCTCTGTTGTCTTGAAATGAAGATATATTCAAGTGCAAACATACTTGTTCAATCAAGAGGAAGGATGTAATAATAAGTTATATGGGATTTGTGAAGGGTGTTGGACAGCCATCCAGCACATGTTTGCCATGACTAGCAATAAATCTTCACGTCTTACACAGGAAGAAGCTGTGAGAAAAAAAAGAAGTCTGATCTCAATATAAAAGGTAGTCAAGAACCACTCTCTACATTACCCACTCAGGGAACATCTAGTCCACAGTGGCAACAATGAGGGGGAGTTCGGTGGGGTTGTGCTTCCTTGCTTTGACTATAGCCCATGTCACTGAGATCCAAGCCAGATTGGGTAAGACTCAAATTATTTTGGTCTGCTTTATTTAAATAAATGTATCTTCTTCATTGATGCATATATGAACACAACATTTATAATACTTCCACCAATATTCATCTTTTATTTACGTGAATGTTTCTCCAGTCCGTAACCATGTGAGCAGCATCTGTAGCACATGGGGCAGGGAGCACTTCAAGACGTTCGATGGTGATGTGTACCAGTTTCCTGGCATGTGTGAATACAACCTGGTCTCCGACTGCCATGACACCTTCCCAGAGTTCTCTGTGCACATGAAGAGGAATGAAAATGATGGAAACCCGACAGTCAGTTATGTGGTGGTCACCATCACCGATTTTGCATTTCACCTCAGCAAGGATGTGGTCACTGTGAACGACCTGCCGTAAGTTAAAAAAGCAACTCTGATAGAATTATGATGACAATGATAATCTTTTATCTCAGATATATAAAACCAATACATACACACATTCCTAATGACATGAATTAACCACTAAATCATCATCAAGTCTGAAATGGAGTAGGAAGAAATATCCACATGCTTATTAATCTCTGATTGATTGATTGATTGATTGATTGATTGATTGATTGATTGATTGATTGACCATGTTCATCATTACGCACACTTCCCCTCAGCACTTGTATACACTCATAAAAAACACAATAAATTAATATAATTAGAGTGAAATAGTTAAATGCAGATAGGAATTTCCCCATGGGGATCAATAACGTATAAATTATTATCATTATTATTATTATCAGTCATCAATTTCATTAATTTCACATTCTTCAAAAGCAGGTTTCGAAAAATTTATTTGAACTGAAAAATGCTTGAACATTGGTGTAGGTCCACTGGAAAACTGTTCCACAATTTTATTAGACAAATGGAAATGCAAAAAGTTTGAACTGTTGTTAAAGATTTATATTTTATGAGTTCCATGAATTTCAAGATTTGTTGACTCCAAAAAGAAAATGTTAGTGTGGTTGCTGAATCCGGCTTCATTTAATGATTGTAGTTGCTTTTCCTGAAGTTCAGATAATGACTGAATTTAAGCTTTTTATACATTAACCCAGACGTCCAGGCAATACTCTTAAGTATGGCAATGTGAGTGAACAGTTGAAGTTCACAGAGTGATTTATAATGCAAAAGACTTTATTCATTACAGAGATGCTTCTTATATAATGTTAATTATAGATATAAATGAATTATAATTGTTAAAAAGATATTATCTTTCTTCTCAGTGTCAAACTGCCACACTACGAGGCCGGAGTACAAGTGGAAAGAAATGCAGTCTACATCAAGCTCCAGTCCAAAGTTGGCATCATTGTCATGTGGAACCTTGATGATGCAGTCATGGTAAATCCTTAAAATAGACAGATCCAATAGGACATTATTTTAAACACATTTCTTTTATTAATGACTAACAGCCCAACCTCCAGAAATACTTAGCCATACTTTTATATTTTGGTCTGTGTGGCATTTAAATAAACACATTGTCCTCGAGTTGAATTGCCGATTACCTGGTTCACTACAACAATAGTTACAGTGGTTACTATTGTCCTTGCATACATGTAAAGTCCTTAAATGTGGCAACTTTGATGCATTCGTTTCATTTTATTTTGTTATTATCATATATATTATATATTATATATATATTTTAATATCTTAAACATGTCATGTCTGGTTTCTAAAACTTTTTCTAACCCTTTACTCCATATTTAAGGTGGAAATTGATAATGATTACACTAACCGCACTTGTGGACTTTGTGGAGATTTTAACGGTGTTCCAGTTTACAACGAGTTCCTCCTTTATGGTAAAAGCTGTTCATCATTCATTAATTTTTTAAATCTTCAATATGCTGGCTATTGCGTGTCCCTACTAATGTAATTGTATGCAAAAGGTCGGAAAATCAGCCCCATTGAGTTTGGCAACATACATAAAGTCCATCGTCCAAATGATGATTGTGAGGACCCATATGAAGAGGAAGATGTCTCACAGGAAGCTATGAATGTGCCAGAGTCATGCAAAGAGTTTGTGAGTTTTGTTACCTACTTTAGCCAGGTTTAACGAAAGAGATCTGATGTTTTTTTTGTTTGCATTAAATAATTGTGCATGCGTTTACTGTTGTTTAGCAAAACACCTGTGAAGAGATGCTGCATGCAGAAACCTGGAGCTCCTGTACCAAACTGATTGACCCCGAGCCTTACATTCAGGCCTGTGTGCAGGACATGTGTGGCTGTACCAACCATTCAGATGACTTTTGTGTCTGCAGCACACTCTCTGAGTTCTCTCGACAGTGTTCCCATGCAGGAGGGGAGCCTCCCAACTGGAGGACTTCTGAGTTCTGTGGTAAAGTTTTGTTTTTTCTTTCTTTTTCTTTTTGTATTTTATATATTAAGTGGTAGAGAGAGAACCAAAACACTGAAATCACCTGAGCCAAGTATATGGTGAAATTTGGCAAATGTCAGAAGTAAAATAAGTGCACAAAAAAATCTGCTGTTTTTACACTCAAGTGAAAAACTTCAACAAGTTGATGTTTAGACACTTTGCGTAAATTCCCACTTCCTTCACAGCCAAACAGTGCCCATTCAACATGGTTTATGAAGAGAGTGGATCCCCTTGTGTGGATACCTGCACGCATCAAGACACAAGCTCATTCTGTGAGGACCACAAAATGGACGGCTGCTTCTGTCCTCCTGGTTAGCGCGCTTGTCAAATAAGTTTCTTTCTACACACCTGTTAAAGCTTCTCTTTTCATGGGATGTTACCTTCAAATGCCAACCTTCCATTTCAGGAACCGTGTTCGATGACATTTCCATGAGGGGGTGTATTGCTCAGTCTGAATGCCAGTGCAAGCATGGAAAAATCTATGAATCTGGTGAAGTTTACAGACAGGAGCGAGAGGAATGGTAATGTTCATAATGCTATCAGAATGTAATTTTTAACAATGTGTCTGCATATTTTGTTTTCTTAATGAATTTGGGGGGTTTTTTCAGCACGTGTTTTGAAGGTAGATGGGCTTGTGAAAGTCTTTCAACACCTTCTACGTGTGCGGTTGAAGAAGGTTCACATGTAACCACCTTTGATGGGAAAGACTTCACCTTCCATGGAGACTGTTACTACACCCTGGCAAAGGTGGAAAGAAAGGTAAATGAGCCTTAGTACGGTACAGTCAAATTTTAGACAATACTGTGTTGGGCACATGTAAGTAAAAATATATTGGATTAGGCTACATTTTTTTTCTTTTGCTTACGTTATGTGTATTTCAGGATGATGCAAGCCCTACGTTTACCATTCTGGTCAAACTGGTACCATGTGCACACCAAGAGTATGACACCTGTCTGAAGACCATCAAAATCCTGCTGAACAATGACAGACACAATGTGAGTTTAATACCGGGCTCGTGCTTTAAATATATACTGACAGCTGCAACATTTTAATGATCGATTCTGTTTTTATTCAGGTGTTAACATTCACTGCTGATGGCGCAGTAAAGCAGAATATGCAGAGTATCAGTTTGCCGTACTTCTCAGGTTGGTCAGAAAATAAGGAACTTTCGATTTAAGATGTTACTTTCATTTATGCTGAGACGTAAGAACTTAGCCACTGAGCCACTGATACCACAGATTTTTGTGTATCTCTTCATTCACAGGGGATATCAGTATATTCCACGCTTCGTCCTTTCACATCATCCTCCAGACCAGTTTTGGTTTGCAAATTCAGATCCAACATGTGCCTCTCATGCAAGTCTATGTCAGCCTGGAGCAGAGTTACAGAGAAAAGACACGTGGTAAGTTTTACATTAGTCTTAAAGCATTATATCACGAGGGCTATTATGCATTTATTAAGTAACTATTTATTGCAAGACTTAAAGAATGCTGTCTGTTGAAGATGGTTACATGATTTTGATGTATCTGTGCATTTCGAAACAAACTTTGCGATTTGCAGCTTAAACAAATGAAACACCAGCAGATTATGTTGACATCAGTGATTCATATGTTTTTTTTTTAATTAAACACTGCCAGCAACCTTATTACAACCTTTTGGCTAAAAGGTTGTAATAAATGGCCTCGCCCACTCTTAGAGCTACGGCAAGAAATTTAAAAAATAATGAGGGCGCTCGTAATAGACTGTTAGCTTCTTCAGATGAAAAGGAACCAGTTAAGATGGTGTGGGCAGCTAACTGGTATGCCATAATTAAAAGGCTATCTTGAAGGTTCAGTGAAAAGTAGACACTGAGGTAGCCAAAGAACATAATAGAGAAATTGTGTTTTATGTGACCAGGGATGATCTCAGGATTGTCCCACTCTGAATACCACCCAACTAGCAAGCCATTGAAAATCATTTGGTTTCATATACTTTTTTCTTTAGCATTCTTATTTGCATTTCATGATAATTTCTTCATTAAGAATCTGTAATTTTTAGGTTTATGTGGGAACTACAACATGGTCCTGTCTGATGACATGAACACTCGTCAGGGCATTGTGGAGGGAAGTGCAGCAGCTTTTAGTAACTCCTGGAAGGCTAGCCATATATGCCAAGACAGAGAAGACAGGCTCGATGACCCTTGTTCTTTCAGCGTGGAAAATGGTAAACTGGAAAGTGTTTTTGTCCATCAAGTTTATTTCTTATTCCTTATTTTATTGTCCACGTTTATGTTTTTTCTGAACTCCACCTATTTGTTTAGTGGGTTTGGATTAATTAGTAACTATAAATTGGTCATAGGTGTGGATGTGAGTGTGAATGGTTGTCTATCCTCTATGTGTTAGCCCTGTGACACACTGGCAACGTGTCCACGGTGTGTCCAGGGTGTACCCTGTCTCCCACCCACCCCGCGACCCTGACAAGGATAAGTGGAAGAGAATGGATGGATGGATGGATGGATGGAAGGAAGTTTATTTCTTTAATTGCTATCATTTGCTTGAAACTGATTTTCCAGGCACTAATTGCAGCATATATAAACAAGCAAGAAATATAAGCAAGAAATTACATTTTTACTCATCTACTTATAGAAAAGTATGCCAATCACTGGTGTGCCTTGCTACGACAGCCAAATAGCACGTTTGCAGAGTGCCATTCTGTTGTGGATCCTGAGATTTACTACAAGGTACAACACAATCTATCTGTGTTTCTTTAACTAAATACAGTGGGACTGTAATACAATAAAAATGTGTTCACTGTTTTCTACAGCGATGTACTTATGCTAGCTGTAACTGTGAGAAGAGCGAGGACTGCCTGTGTGCTGTCTTCTCCTCCTACACAAGAGCTTGTGCATCAAAGGGAGTGTTCTTGACAGACTGGAGAGAGAATGTGTGCGGTAAGTGTATCTGAAACAGCTCAGTAATCAAGTTTGATGAGCGTGTTCTTTTTTATTAGTTAGTCCAGAACTATGAGGTAATCATTAGCATATTTTCTGTAAAACAGAAAAATACACCAAGAACTGCCCAGCATCTCAGACCTTCTCTTACAAAAATCAGAGATGCCAGCTGACTTGCAGCTCATTGAGCTTAAAGCAGCAGAGCTGCACCTCTGATTTCTTGCCTGTGGATGGCTGTTCCTGCGCTGAGGGTCACTACCTAGATGACAACGGCATCTGTGTCCCAGTGGCAAAGTGTCCCTGTTACCATAATGAAGTCTACGTAAAGTCCGGCAAGTCCATCAGCACCAACAACGAGCGCTGGTGAGTCACTTCAGGATTTCAAATGAAACATCCTAAACTAAGGATTAAACAGGACCGTAATACATGTAGTATGATGGATTTACACAGACTTGGCTTTTTGTGTTGTATCTTTATAATTTTGGTGACTTTTTCTAGCATATGCACCAACGGAGTTCTTCATTGCCATTCTGGGAGAACCCGCATGTCAAGTCAGTTTTTTTCTTCTTCAATGAGAGAGTTTTTTTTAAAGACAATATATAGTATATTAAAGGAATTTGTACTTTTTTTCCTACAGTTTCTACAGCTTGTCCTTCTCCAAAAGAATACTTCAACTGCTCCACTGCAAGCGCAGGAGTTGTTGGAGTGCAGTGTGCTCGAACTTGTTTAAATCTGGACAATGATGATTGTGTGAGTTGTTTTTGATGCACCTCCAAGTCTGAAAAAACAATATCTAATAAATATTATTATTTTTATTTTTTTATTTATTTTTTTATCAATGTGGTCTTTCTATCCTCCCAGGATGCCACAGAGTGTGAATCTGGTTGTCGGTGTCCCAGTGGCCTCCTTGATGATGGTAAAGGTTTCTGTGTGAAAGAAAGTGACTGTCCATGCAAACATGATGGCCATCTCTATGTCTCCGGGACACAAATACCTAATCAGTGCAATACCTGGTAGGATCTTATTTTATTTTTTTGTTATTTTCTAATTAATACTTGTAGAGTAATAAACAGTATGTGATATATATGACATGTTTTTCTCACAGTATTCAAATTGTACTGTATTTACTTTTTTTTGTTGATACATTTAGTACCTGCCAAAGTGGAAAATGGACATGCTCTGAGAAAAAATGTCCAGGAACTTGCATTATTTATGGAAGTGGTCACTACACCACATTTGATCAGAAAACATATGCATTTCAAGGACAGTGTGGCTATATTGCTGTAAAGGTAAATAATGTATGCCAGAATCATCCAAAGCACAGCTGTCACCTAAATTGACCTTGTCATGTCCTCATCTAAAGTTTCTCATAAAAATAAACTCTGAACAATTAGGAGTAAAGTCAGT
>NW_005187428.1:65636-67249 GCF_000239375.1 Pundamilia nyererei | reverse complement strand
TTTTTTTTTCTTTTTTTAAACAGAACAACTGTGGGAATAAAACGGTGCACAACAGCTTTGGAGTTATCACTGAAAATGTACCTTGTGGCTCTACGGGCACCACCTGCTCTAAAAGAGTCAGAATTCAACTGGGGGTAAGATCACTTATAAACAATATCAAAGCTTTCTTATGCCAACAATAGTAAATCTAAGTAAATATATTTTCAGCATTGCAATTGAACCAACAGAAATTTCCTTTCCTTCATTACAGAGAAATGAAATTAAACTATCAAGGGGAAGAGTTGAAGAGGATGATCTGGGACATGGACCTCAGATCGAGTACAAGATAAGGAATGTTGGCTTGTATGTGGTTGTAGAATCTGAGATTGGGATGGCAGTGATGTGGGATCGTAAAACAGCTGTTCGGATCCTGCTTGAACCAACGCACAGCGTGAGTCACAGTAACTGTTACATTAAATTCTTGCATTAAAGTTTTACTATTTTATTGTACCCTTTTTGTCTGACCACATACTTGTGGTTTTCAATACCTCATATTGAAAAAATTAACAGAATCATTTCTAAAAAAGAAAGAAAATTCCTAGGAGCCTAATATATTAATGAAATTATGATAAATGTAAATCACTAAATTATATTTATTAAGATCTCACATTGCTCGATTGACTCTTTTGTTTATTTGCACAGGGAGAGGTGTGTGGCCTGTGTGGTAATTTCGATGGTGATGGACAGAATGACTATACCACTCAGGGTCAGCTGGTGGTGAGCAATCTACTTGAGTTTGCAAACAGCTGGAAAGTGTCTAGCTCTTGTCCAGATGCGGAGGTGAACATTGATCCGTGCGCAGTAACACCCGGTCGACATCAGTGGGCAAAGTTGATGTGTAGCATCATAATTGGAGAAACATTTAAAGAATGCCACAAAAAGGTAATGAGAATTTGTAACTTGTTCACATTCACGCAAATCTAAAACAATGCTCTAAAAGAAAATCATCATCAAATTTGCACCACTGTTCAGGTTAGCCCTTTTCCATTTTATGAAAACTGCGTAAAAGACTCATGTGCCTGCGACACTGGAGGAGACTGTGAATGTTTCTGCACAGCAGTTGCAGCTTACGCTCAGGCTTGCAATGAGCATGATGTTTGCATTGCATGGAGAACTCCAGAGATCTGTCGTGAGTAACAGTTTGTTTTTGGTTTTTTAAAGCTTTAAATTCTTGTGAGCCTGGTGTTTGCAACTACAGAGATGTATATATCAATCTGCTCAGTAAACATACCCCATCATTTTTTGTATTTTTTACTTTATTATTATTAATTAATAAACTTGATCTTTTCTGTATCAAGCTACACTCAATAACCAATAGGGACCAAAGTGGACACGTGCTTTTGCAAGCTTATAAAGCATCTGAAAGTGAATTTTCTCATTTTTACAAACATAGTCAGACCATTTATTAAACAGTGTAAACTGTGTGTATCTTTATAAAATGTATGTATTAAATTTGATAAATAGATTATTTTGTTGCTTTTGAGATTATTAATCTGCCCCCCTCTCCGGACAACACATTTCTAAGTGTTAAATGCAAAAGAAAATGGATGTGGCAAAGTGATTGTTCCAGAGTC
>NW_005187428.1:62823-63776 GCF_000239375.1 Pundamilia nyererei | reverse complement strand
ACTACACCTCCTACAACAACAACCACTCCTCCTACTACAACTACACCAACACCTCCAACTACCACAACTACACCTCCTACTACAACAACTACGACTACACCTCCTACAACTACAACTACTCCTCCTACAACAACAACCACTCCGCCTACAACAACTACACCAACACCTCCTACTACAACAACTACGACTACACCTACAACAACAACCACTCCTCCTACAACAACTACAACAACACCTCCTACTACAACAACTACAACTACACCTCCTACAACTACTCCTCCTACAACAACAACCACTCCTCCGACTACCACAACTACACCAACACCTCCTACTACAACAACTACGACTACACCTCCTACAACAACAACCACTCCTCCTACAACTACAACTACTCCTACAACTACAACTCCTCCTCCTACAACAACTACGACTACACCTCCAACAACCACAAGTACAACTACAGCCACACCTTCAACTACCACAAGTACACCTCCTACTACAACAACTACGACTACACCTACTACAACTACTCTTCCTACTACAACTACACCTACACCCCCGACTACCACAAGTACAACCACAATCTCATCGACTACTTGCATTCCAAGTACCACATGTGCGTGGTCAGACTGGTATGATGTGGATGATCCAACGGACAAAAGTGATTGGGAAACATACAAAAACATCACAGATAGCGGTCTTCAAATATGTGAAGATATTCAAGACATTGAGTGTAGAGCGGTACTATACCCGGACAAAACCTTTGATGACTTTGTGACTGAAACTGGCCAAGTTGTTAGTTGTGATCAGGACACTGGTTTAATATGTAGAGTAGAGGATCAGACCAGACCTCCAAGAAAGTGCTATGACTATGAGATAAGGGTATATTGTTGTAAGATATGTTCAACAACCACATCTCCTAGTACCACGACTACATCAACACCTCCGACTAC
>NW_005187428.1:50894-53049 GCF_000239375.1 Pundamilia nyererei | reverse complement strand
ATACATAACCTGGAGATTTATATTGACAATGTCTTTTGTGATCCAACTGAAGATGTTTCTTGTCCACGATCGATAACAGTATCATATGTATCACAAGTCATCACACTCATTAATCATAATCTTATTGGAGCTGCACAGTTGGAGGTAAATTTATGCATATATGATTGCCAATATTTTATTGTATTTTTCTGCAAAATAACCAAGATAGATTATTTCATAGTATAGTTTTACATATGGTGCAATTATTCTTTTGTAGGCACTGAAAAATGAAGAAAGTTTGAACCTACCTTATTCTCAACAAGGTGTTAAGATCATGAATTCAGGCATTAACCTGATTTTAGAGATTCCTCGTCTAAAAGTGGTTGTTACATTTGGAATAACTGGCTTCAGTGTAACCCTTCCATTCCAGTACTTTGGCAAAAACACACAGGGACATTGTGGTGAGAATGTTCACTAAAATGGCCATATTTCTTAACCCTTACTTTGAGGTTGTACTGCAATATTAACTGTTTAATTACTATTGTCAGGAACATGCAACAATAATCAGGCTGATGACTGCATGTTGCCTGGAGGTAAGCTGGTGGAAAGCTGTGCAGTGATGGCTGACTATTGGCCTGTTGAAGACCTTTACCAGCCCAACTGCCCAACACCACCCGCACTACCTACCAGTGCACCTGAACCACCACCTACCTTAGCTCCATGCAAACCAGACTCCATGTGTGACCTACTTAAAACTAGGTAAGCATGATCTGATCTGTCCCAAAAGTTTATTCCTGTACTATTAACAGTTTGCACTTAAAACAAAATACATTCATTTTTGTGTCTTTTGTTAAAACAGTCTCTTTGCAGAGTGCCATCCATTTGTCTCTCCAGAAAATTTCTACAGAGGTTGTGTTTTTGATAGCTGTCACGTTTCAAATCCAACAGTGGAGTGCACAAGTTTACAGACTTATGCTGCAGCCTGTGCTCAGGCTGGAGTTTGCATTTACTGGAGGAACCACACCACACTGTGCAGTAAGCAACCCCTCATCATTTTGTAAATGTTTTGAAATGGTTGGAATCACAAGTGACACTTTGCCAGCATGTATATAAATATCAAAGCAAAAAACAATGAAGTTCTTTTCTTCATCATCAGCTGGTGAATGCCCATTAGGCAAAGTTTACAAGCCTTGTGGTCCTGCAGAACAGCCAACCTGTCAAGACGAGTACGTTTCTGCAAAACTATGCAAAAACATTTCTAGGCACTATGATAATAACAAAATGTGGCAAAATATAAATGTTTACAGTGGCAATAAGTAAAAGTGACACTGTCTATCAACTTAACTGAATGAATTTAACTGCTGTTCCAACGTAACTTATTTTACAGTCCAAGTGGACCAACTATGAACTACACTACTGAGGGCTGCTTTTGTCCTGATGGAATGAAACTCTTCAACCAGGAGTCTGGAATATGTGTTGAAAAATGTGGTAATTACTTTTTGTAATATTTTCAGTTTACTACTACTGACCTAAGTATATGATATAGTTTTAGTGACTTTTTTTATTTTCCAACAGGATGTCTTGATCCTGAGGGCATTCCTCGTGAGGTGATCTTCTTCTTCCTCTTTTTTTTTTTTCAGAAATTCTATTCTTTATTGTTTACTTACAGGAGAAAATAATATAAGTTGTGGTTTATTCTTTCAGTTCAATGAAAGATTTGAGTACAAATGCCAGGACTGCATCTGTGAAGAATCTACGAAGACTGTGACTTGCAAGCCTAAGGTGTGCCCTCCACCGTCAGCCACTACAGACTGCTCTGCTCCTGGGTTTGTCCTTGTCAACCAGACCAGTCCATCAGACCCCTGCTGTTCTACCTATGTTTGTCGTAAGACATATAGTATCAAAGCACTTTAAATTTTTCCAGAATGTTATCTGATTTTGGTAGTATCTCACTGTGCCATCATCTCTGCAGAATGTCAACCTAACACCTGCCCAGTCACTAATATGAATTGTCCAATTGGATATAAGCCAGTTGTCAGTGTTCCTGATGGAAAATGCTGTGCAGAACATACATGTGGTAATCTCATTCAAACAGTTTGAATCTATCTATCTATCTATCTATCTATCTATCTATCTATCTATCTATCTATCTATCTATCTATCTATCTATCTATCT
>NW_005187428.1:47014-50874 GCF_000239375.1 Pundamilia nyererei | reverse complement strand
TATCTATCTATCTATCTATCTATCTATCTATCTATCTATCTATCTATCTATCTATCTATCTATCTGTGTGTGTGTGTGTGTGTGTGTGTGTGTGTGTGTGTGTGTGTGTGTGTGTGTGTGTGTGTACTTTCATGCAATTCACCTCGTCTTTGTCCAACTCTTTCCTAGAACCTAAAAGAGTTTGTGTACACAGAGAAACTGAATATCAGGTAAATAAGAAGAACTTGTCATTTCTCACCTTTTTACCTTTAATGATGGAATAATTATGTATGACCTTTTCGCTTTATTTGTCAGCCTGGTTCTTCAGTTCCTGTGATTGCATGTCAGGATTGTACCTGTGCCAATCAGATTGACCCCAAATCTGGTCTATTAAAAATAATTTGTGTGTTTCAACAATGCAAAGAACACTGTGAACTGGTAAGAGACAATAAAGCCGTCATCTTCACTTACACCATACATCCCAGTTTGTTTTCCTTTGGTGGCTTTAGTGTGTCGCTTGCTAGATTGGGCTTCACAAGCTAACGTTGCTCTCGGTGTCTCACAGGGATATGGATATGTGGAAAGTGATTCAGATGAATGCTGCGGGAAGTGTGTACAGAAACACTGCGTTGTCAACATTAATGGAACCAAACACCTTTTGACTGTAAGCTGGTTGTAACTTCATGTGTTAATTCATCTAAGCCAACCACCAATAAGTGCTTATTTGTGTGTTTAAATAAATACTACTAAGTTTGTGTGGATTTGTGTATACATCTATCTCACTGCTTTCTAGCAAGGAGAAACCTGGTCACCATCGGAGAATAAGTGTGAACATTACACCTGTGTTAAGAATGGTGAGACTTTAACAGCAAGTCGTTCACAGACTGTCTGCCCACCCTTCCAAGAGAGCAACTGCCAACCTGTAAGTATGCTTTTAAAAAATAATGTTGATTGATTGACTGTATCTGTCTGAAATGAAATGAAACGAAACAAATTTTGTTAATGTTGTATATTTTCCTCATTAGGAAACAATTCAAACTGCAGCAAACGGCTGTTGCAAAATTTGTGAGTATAACATTTTGATATATAATATTTTAATCAGAGGCAGCACAGTGGTGTGGTGGTTAACATTGTTGCCTCACAGCCGGAAGGGACTTGTTTTGAATCCAGCAGCTAGCCAGGGTCTTTCTGTGTGGAGTTTGCATGTTCCCTTCATGGGTTCTCTCCGGGTACTGTGTCTTCTTCCAATAGTCCAGAGACATGCACTTAGTGGAGTTAGGTTAACTGTTGATTCTGAATTCCACATAGGTGTGAATTTAACTGTGAATTGCTGTTTGTCGGTGTTAGCCCTATGACGGAGTCGACAGAGTGTCGACCTGTCCAGGATGTACCTGCCTTTCAGCCTATGACATCTGGATAAGCGGAGCAGTATGGATGGATGGATTTACATTAAATAGAAATAAAAGAAACTAACTCAACATCTTTTTTTGTAAAAGGTGTGGAGAAGGAGAAGGGATGCAAGTTAATGTCCATGAAAACCCATATTACATTCAACGGTTGTCAGTCCTCCCAGGAGGTAGATATGCCATATTGTGAAGGATCCTGCAACACTTACACCATGTAAGGATAACCTTAATGTTATATGGTTCCCTGGAAAGTTACAAAAAGTGTTATTTTACACTTTGACTATATTAATAATCCTGTCCCCTGCTATCTTTAGGTACTCTGAAGCAGCAGCAGCTATGGAGCATTCCTGCTCATGCTGTAAGGAGATAAACTTCAGCAATCGCACTGTTGACCTGGTCTGCCTGAATGGAGACACAGTCCCCTACACATACATGTATGTGGAACAGTGTGGGTGTACCAAGACGGACTGCACCACATCTCGACATCATGTTCGCAGGAAGAGAAGCTTCACACTGCTGTGATGAAACAGTCCGTCTCTTCACAGATGTGACATTTAAATGTTTCTTCCCATTTTTCTTTCTTAAAAATCATTATATATCTTACAAAGTAATTGGTGTTGTAGTTTGAGTATTTATCTGCTGATCAAAATAAAAAAGAACTTGCAACTCAGTTCATGTCTCATCTCTTCCATCTTCTTTTTTTCTAGTAAAACAAAATCTAAACATTTATTTTGTGTTTACATTTACATCACACAAACCCTAAATGTACTGTCTTATTCTCCACAAAAACATTAAAGTTTGGCGAGCTGTTTTTTTTTAAATATACAATAAAGTTGGCAGGGTGAAATTTTGAAATAAAAAGACCAGGAGAGTCTGCATTTTGACTGTTCTTGGTGAAGCAGTAATAAGTTAAAATAGGAAAGAGTGGAGATGTGCTTATGGACTGTAGATATAGATACAAAATCACTAAACGCGTGTAGTATTTGAAAAGTGGTAGGGGTGAAACAAGCTGTTACAACATTAGTAAGTATAAGAATGAAACAGAAAAGAATTCAGCAATAATGTTGCTCATCTACTTGGATGTGAGTGAAGATTGTTAGCCACATAGATGTGATTGAGTTACAGATTGTTAAGCTTCAGTGATACAGTTGGTGTTTATTTCAAAGCAATTATACAGCATGAAAAAAGACGCTAGAATTATGTGAGAGCCAGAGTTTCTATTACTTTGAATTCTGCTTTGACAACATACCAAAGACATGGCTAACTTTGCTATTTTACCACAGCCAGTCCACTTATATAGTTGGAAACACGAATGTTTTTTGTTTTCGGAATTTAATTAAATGTATTTAAAAATCTTGGATACAAACATTCTATCACGTCAGTCCTTTATTGATCACATCAGATCAATTTGAAATTATTATTATGAAATTATTCTAGATTTATATACAATTTTTATCTGAAAAAAGACACAATATTTTCAGCTTCTTATATTTAACGGCTTCACTGCATGCAGATGAGTGAATAAACTGTAGACTAGTTACAATGATTTAATAGGTAGTAAACATAAAAAAATAAGTGAAGAAGCACTTTAAGATTTGTGCTTTAATTTGTAAATCAATCAAATATAGCAACACACCTCTGCAATGCAAATTAGTATAACTTTTGAATAGGTTGCTAAAACAACCAGAATACCTTAATAATCCATAAGCATCACTTAAAAAAAAAAAAAAATAATAATAATAATCCATAAGCAAATTGTGTAAATAATGATGATGAATGCTTAAGAAAAACTGAAGTCCGGAATAGTTCATCCTATGTTTAGTGTCTGTTTGGGAGCTTCAGGGTTGTTTGGGGTTTTAGAATAAGCTGAAGCAATTGCAAAGACTTTACAGCTTTCTTTTTTCACATATATATTAGGAGCCAGCAGAGTAGGCCAGTCCATTTAGCAACTTGTACATAATGAACACCCTCTGCTGGGTATACAAGAACACGGCACAAATAACTGTCAGATGCTATAAGATTTCTTTTTCCTTCCATCAGTCCATTTTCTTTGCTGCTTGTTCAACCAGGCTGGAAACCATTCCCAGCCAAAACTGGGTAAAAGCCAGGGGTACACCAGTCCATAACCAGTCTAAAACACAGAAATAGACAACTACACACTCACACGCTCACAACTACAGTCAGTTTAGCATCACCAGTCAATCACATGTCTTTGTACTCTGGGTGGAAACTACAGTGATGTTAGCCAATTTTTAGACTCAGCTTTATTGTCATTCAGCTATTTGTAATGATAACTAGTTTCAGTCTCAGTATATGCAGTATGCTACTAAACACAATGCAGTATAAATAACTAAATGAAAAGCTAAAATAAACACACAACTAAGTGCTGAAATATGTTAATAAATAGTGTTCACACACACACACACACACACACACACACACACACACACACACACACACACACACACACACACA
>NW_005187428.1:43366-46044 GCF_000239375.1 Pundamilia nyererei | reverse complement strand
TTTGCTGTTACACAAATCTCCCAAGTATTTAAACCCAGATTTCTAACAGTACCACGTCTTTACATTGTGGCATCTCTGGTCCAGTTCAGTGAAAGAAATTAGTAGAGATGGGGCCTGGTGCGCAAGACTGGCTACAGCTACACCTGGCAATCAAAGCAGCCTTGCCTCTAACTTTAAGCTTGAACAGTTTCCAAATCAATGAATTCACCCATCGTATAGTTGTTACTGTTCAAAAGCTGTAGACATGCATTTTAATTGTTAATGTGGGCATTTCACCATAGGAGTCTGTGGGATTTAGTTTCTCCACTTTGGAGTCAATGTCAAACAGCCTTTCCAGGATCTGCGTTTCTGGTACTTCCGTGTGGACGTTTCTGCTTGACTAAATTTTCTGAGTTAAAGCCAGCTGATCTATTTGCTTTGAGTCAGACCAAGAGTTTCTGTTATCATTAAACCATGCAGAGACAACAGTGCATGTGCTGCTATAACATACGAAAACCAACCATTGTCTACTTTGACATGTTTTTTGGGAAAGGTTTTGTTGACACAATTAACATTTGCTCTGGTAAAACAAGCAGTTCATTGTATCTGACCTTTAGAAAAAAGTACATGGGCAAGAGATTGTCATTATTTATTATGATTATTCTTAATCTAAAAGATATCAGGTATAATAATATATATCATGTAGGACTTATTCTGAATGTGAGTCTATGATCTTGATATAATATTTATTATTTAAACTGATTTACCTAAATCCAGAAAATCTTAGTGTCATTTAAAAAGAAATTACACCTCGTATTATTGGTGTTTAGTTTAGGGTCATGAATAAATACTCTTAGTCCGAAAATGAAAAGGTTACATGTAGGGGTTAAAGGAGAATATAGCAGGTGTATGTGAGGGAAAATATCCCTTCGAAATAAGTTGCATATTAATATGTATTGTGAACTCCACTATATATTAAAATGTGTACAAATTGTGGTCAGCTGACCTGTGACGCTGCTCTTTGTGGATTTGGCCAACTGAATTCAACATGACATGAGCAGATGTCTCATGCCTACATGTTATAAAGCTAGTATAAAATGTCAAATTTGGCAAGTAAATTTTATCAGCATCATCCTCTTAAATACATGAATGCTACCCTTAATGCAGCCTAATACTAACCATGTGCACCCCAACCTTTTTATTACACAATTATTATTATACTACAGTTTGTTTTGCAGGAAAAACAAAACTCTGCATTATATAATATACAGTTCCAATATTTGATTAAAAAAATAAATAGGACTTTAAGGAAAATTTCTGTCCAGTTTATCAAATGTCACCTACAGTGCAGTTATCTTTGAACAAAACAAACAAAATCTTCCTGTCTTGTCCTGCCTTTCTTACATCTTACTCTGACAGTGTCAGACCTTATTGTTATTTTTCACGTTTTCAGTCTCTACACAATAGAGGCACAGTAGCTACATTTACTTATCTAAATGTTAAACGTTTATGTTTGGTGAAATCTGCTGAGCTGCTGAGATTGAAAAGGTAAAAATGTTAGTCTGATTATGTTCGCCTTATTACGGAGCCCCGCGAGGGACAAGGGTGAAAAAAATTACGATGAACTTTTGCGAGATCTCACAAAATAAACTCGGGATCTCGCAAAAGTTGAATTCCAACAATGGCGGCAGCTACTTAGTTGTAATATTACTCTTTCTGGGCCACAAAATAAACTTTTAAGATATTTTGAGGCGTGAATGTAGCTGTGTAAACGTCAAATATCTGCTCGGTTTACAAGACATAACATATTTGCAAAAGTGCTCCGATGTTTTCGGAGATGTCTGACACCCACCATCTCGAAGCTGACGGGAGGTCAAGACCTACTACAGCTGGGGGGAACACCGCTCTCCCGGCACATCTTGCCTCGACCTCCCGGTCGGCTTTGAGCTGGCGGCCTCCGAAGAATGCAGCTAAAACTTTTGCGAGATCCCGAGTTTGTTTTGCGAGATCTCGCAAAAGTCCGTCTTAATTTTTTTTTCTCCCATGTCCCTTGCGGGACTCCATACCTTATTTTGTAGAGCTAGGTAGAATTATCTATTATAAACACAACTTTGGGCATCTGCAACATAAATGCACCACAGGGATTACAAGTAAAAACGATGTGTTGGAGGTGTAAGCAGGCTTTGGCATGCCATTATTTTCCTTTTTCTGAGTAAATGTCTCCATGCTGTCAACCATATTGTTTATAACCTGCCTGTTAGGTTTCATTCTCACTCGTAAATCAACCAATGACAAATGCAAGAGTCTTGTAGTCACTCACTTGTAATCACAGGAGGTTGCTGTTGCTAGCACCAGCCGTGGAAAAGTGCAAGAGGTGGGACAGCAGTCTCGACAACAGATTGAGGAAGAGAGAGGAAGGTGAAAGTAATGTGGTTAGAACCAAGATAATTAGGAAGAAAGAGATTCAAGGATTCAGGTAAAATCAATGGCTACCTTTACCTCTTAATACCTCAAGTGTAGCTTTTAACTGTCATACACTTGAAGTGCAACAACTGTACCAACCCGATGAAGTTTTAAAAAAAAAGGAATTTATAACATAATACAGTGGGGCAAAAAAGTATTTAGTCAGCCACCGATTGTGCAAGTTCCCCCACTTAAAATGATGACAGAGGTCAGTAATTTGCACCAGAGGTACACTT
>NW_005187428.1:38295-42050 GCF_000239375.1 Pundamilia nyererei | reverse complement strand
ATCCTACCATGTGGATTCATGGATTTTTTTTTCACATTCTGTCTCTCACAGTTGAAGTGTACCTCTGGTGCAAATTACTGACCTCTGTCATCATTTTAAGCGGGGGAACTTGCACAATCGGTGGCTGACTAAATACTTTTTTGCCCCACTGTATGTGTATGCATGATAAATATACACCACAATGTCGAAAGTGTTAGAACGCCTCAATTTTAACATTTTTGTTGAAAATTATGAAGTTTAATATCTCATTGCATTCTGAAATGAATGCATAGTAAAAAAAAATGTATACTAAACTTTTGACTCATCAAAGTAGCTACCTTTGGCAGATATACCAGCTGAACACATCCGTGGCATTCTTTCTACAATAGAAGTCAAATATTCTTCAGAAAGTTTTCCCATAAATGTGTTGCACTTGTCGGTTGCTTTGCTTTCACTATTTTGTCCAGTTCATCCCAAACCAGCTTGATGGGGTTTAAATCTGGAGACAGTGCTGGCCACTCCATGTTTTCAAGCATACCATTATGTTCTTTTTTTCCTGAGGTAGTTCTCGCATAGATCAGATGTTTTTGGGTCATTATCTTGCTGCAGGTTGAACCCCTGACCAACTAGATGCATCGCAGAGGGTATTGCATGACACTGTAGAATGCTTTGGTAGCCGTTTTGGTTCAGGGTGCCTCTCACTCTGTACCAGTCACCAGCCCTGGATCCAGCAAAACAGCCCCAGACCATCATACTTCCTCCTCCAGGTTTGACAGTTGATGCCACACACTGTGGAACCATCCTTTTGCTTCCTCGACGGCGTACAAGGATCCTGCGTGATGAACCGAAGATTTCAGATTTTGATTCATCAGTCCATAATACTTTCTTTTAGTCTTCAGTTGTACAATGGTGGTGTTTCATGGCACAGCGAAGCCTCTTTGTCTTGTTCTGATATATTAGCAATGGCTATCTTACTGCAACTTGTCCTGTCAAATCTGAGACTTGCTTACTTCGACCACTATTAAGCTGTGCTTGAAGCTGTTGTCCTGTGAGCTGCCAATCACGGAAGCTGTTAATGCTCAGAAACTTGACCTTTGACTCAGTCATGGCTTTGGGTCTGCCAGACCTCTTTCTGTCAGAGTTGTCCCCAGTTTCTGACTGCATTTTGATGGTGCAGGAAATTGTACTCACGGACACCATGACTTTCTTTGTATTTCCTCCATAGGAAAGACCTACATTTTTAAGTGTTATGGTGGTCTGTCTCTCTTCCATTGTCTATTGCCTTTTTCTCACCCTTTTTTGGACCAACACACTACTTTCTGCAGTACAATACTGTTGAACCGATGCTGACGAGGGGATGGTACCACAGTGGGTTCCAACACTGCTTTCATAAAGACACAGGGGGTTGTAAGTAATGCAGAAAAGTTGAAACACTTGTAGAAATTAGTAGCACCAGCTTTCAAGGCTTGATCAACCTCTATTGATGCAGAACAGCTCTAAAAAAAATTTTTTTTCAGGGAACCCATTTTGTGTTTCCTGAAGAAGGCCTTTTGTACAATTCTGCAATGTTCATTATTTTTCAGTTTTGGATAACCCACCTTTTTTTAATCTCTGGCAGTTTACCAATTACCTTTGTACCATTTCAAGCTATTCATTTGATTCAAACTGATTTTGCAGTGAACTGATTCAAATAATTTAACTGAAATAAATAACTTAACTTAATAACTTCTAAAACTTTTAACCAGTATTGTATAGATGAAGACTTGTTTATTCATTTAGTCCCAGTCCTGTACTTTCTAGCGATGGTGTGTGCTTACACAAGTTAGAACGTGCATTTAGTGTTAGGCTGCCAATGCGTAATTAAACTTGATGGTGATGAGAGGAAATGCAAACACTTTGAAATCACAGTTTAAATTCTTGCTAAATTGTTGCAGTTTTTTTCCCCCATAGACATTTAATGCATCATCACAGGCCACACCGGTGTTGACGATTCACAATGAATCTCACTTAAAAAAACAGTGTGAATATGCATGTATATACCATAGCATAAAACATGTACAATCAGGGGTGGCCACAAATGCTAATTATCCATTCATCCTCTTCCACTTCTTCAATTCAGGGTTGTGGGGGTACTTTAGCCGATCCTAGCTACCATAGGGTGAGAGGTGGGGTACACTCTGGACAGGTATCCAGAGAGGGCTAATACAGAGGACAGACAATCATTCGCACCTATGGGCAATTATGTTGAATAGATAATAGGTTGTGATGCTTTAGCACTTAAGATGATCACTACCTGGGCTGTTGGGGGGGTTCTTAATTTACAGAGGGAGACATACTATGCCTCGATTTCCACTCCTGTTTTCATTCTGGTAGGTCTTCATCTCCAAAAAACATTACTCTCCAGTTTTCTGTTTTCTGATTTTAGCTAGGTCGCTCTGTTGTAAAGCATATATGCTATATGCTTTACAACTCCTTCAGAAATACATCTGCAATAATGAAATATATTCCCACTGCTATATGATCCATAATTGTAAATGTAAACATGAATGTTGCCATGAATTATCATTTTACAAAATCAGTGTTTATCCTTAGTTTCAGCGTTTCTTCAGTTTGGCCCCTGGAAGACAATAGACTATGGTTTCAAGGTATCTCTGTCTTCTGTTTGTCAAAAGGTTTGTTTCCAAGTGAGGTAAAACGATTTGAAACGTAAATGGGTTGTCCTGTTTTCTCAACTGCTCTGGACAATCTGTTGGGGGAAAGCTAATAGTGGTTAAACTACTTTCAGGGGCCTGTCTAGCTACACTTATTACAAGTATTGTCATTATTAAAGGAGATTGAGGAGCAGTTAAACATTTGACACAGTAAGTAGGAAATTGTGGAAGGGACAAAAAGTAAAATTTAATTTATAGATATTAAATGAAGGCATTAATTATGCATGATATGTCATCATCGTATATCATCGTGCTTCCTAGCAGCCACCTAACAAGTTATTTCCTCATAAGTCAACAACAAAGACTGGCATGATTAGTAAATTTGTGCCAGTCAAATCCGACCTGACACTGCTCCCTAAATCACTCTGCTTCACGTCTCCTCTTGCAGTTAAGCAGAAACAACACTCTGCCACTAAATATATGTATTTATTTATGCATTTTATACATTTGTTAAAGACCCCTTAGTTTAAAAATACAGGGTACATTAGATTGGGAACAGCTTTCCAGGTTGAATTTAGTCTTCTCATAGTGGAATTGACACACTAATGTGTTTGAATGATGCAGCGCTTTTAGGTTACTGCTATCACTGATTCCTTTTTTTTCTTGTGTCATGGTCTTCAACATGACATTTATTATTCACTGAGTCGTCAGACCTTTTTTTTTTTTTGCCTTTTTATATTACCTAAACTAACTAAGAAACTACAGGCAGATCCACACAAAAATGGGCAGAAGCTAGCAAAAGGAAGCAAAAAGGTATGTCACATTTTGAGCAACGCTGCTCTTAATCAGAGGATAATAAACACTGTGATGCCATTTCAAATAATGTTATGCTACACACAGTGAGGTTACATGAATGTAAGATGCAGATGTAAACATATTTGTATTACAACATTCAATTCAATTCAGTTCAATTTTATTTATATAGCGCCAAATCACAACAAAAGTTGCCTCAAGGCGCTTCATAGGTACAGAGAAAAACCCAACAATCATATGACCCCCTATGAGCAAGCACTTTGGCGACAGTGGGAAGGAAAAACTCCCTTTTAACAGGAAGAAACCTCCAGA
>NW_005187428.1:35640-36953 GCF_000239375.1 Pundamilia nyererei | reverse complement strand
AGTCCACTGTCAGAGGCCATAAGAAGATCATTTGTAACCTTCACTAAAGCTGTTTCTGTGCTGTGATGAGCTCTGAAACCTGACTGAAACTCTTCAAATAAGCCATTCCTCTGCAAATGATCTCTTAGCTGTTTGACAACTACTCTCTCAAGGTTTTTTGAAAGAAAGGTTGGAGATTGGCCTATAATTAGCTAAGACTGTTGGGTCTAGAGATGGTTAACATGACTGAAGGACAATAAACAAAAAGAAGAATCTTTATTATGTGGGGCTCAAATCAACCAGTAAAACTGCTCATGCCTCTATATTGTATTTATAGATTTTCAAAGGTGTACAAATTCCATAGTTGCTGTGACAGTGAGGTTTCACAAACAGTGTTGCAATTTAGTGTATAAATATTTTAGTAAATACTTTACACTTGCAGTGAAAAACAAATGCAGAGAGAAAAACACCCGATAGGCTATCCTAAACTGCTGTCAGACCTGTTAACTATCATGAAGGATCGGACAACTTTAAAGACATTACACAGAAATGTAAAATATCAGCTAATGACCAACAAGAACAAATGTAAGAAATAAACTTGGGATGTTGAAACACATGAATATCAAACATGCAGATGCCACTTGCACATGTTCAGTTCCGGTACAACTGGGAGGGGTCACAGTATGAGTTATTTATTCTATTTTTTTTAAGCTGGTGAAATTCTAGTGTTAAGATTTACCAGATTTAGAAATGCCTGATTGTTGGTCACATTTTTTCTGGTGCAACTAATAGATCAAACTGGAGCCCTGCCATGTGTTTTTTTTTTTGTTTTTTGTTTTGGTCCTCCCAGCAATGGGAAACAGTTTGTGTTATTTGCCTTGAAAATCCATTATAGTCAAAAGGGCTAATGCTTTTTCTCACTGTCTGAATATTTTAGTTCTTATGAACCCACCATGAACTTTACTGCTGAGGGCTGTTTTTGTCCTGATGGAATGAAACTTTTCAGCAGACAGTCCAACATATGTGTGAAAACATGTGGTAAGTTTGGTATAATTGCCCGGGTTGTATCATTTCAGTGAATACACATTGTGTTGCTTGTGATCTATATGTGTGGATCTATACATGTGGAGGAAATTCTAAGTGACTTGTAATATAAGAAATTGCTTTACTGCAAGCAGTGAATGAATGATTATGTTTGGAATTAATTACAATTAAGATTAAATAATTTTGTTTCAACAGTTCAATTCAATTCAATTCAATTTTATTTATATAGCGCCAAATCACAACATAAGTCGCCTCAAGGCGCTTCATAGATACAGAGAAAAAAACCCAAC
>NW_005187428.1:8085-18148 GCF_000239375.1 Pundamilia nyererei | reverse complement strand
CAGGACCCTCAAGCTCCCAGGCCTCTGGTAGAGGACCCGAGCTTGAAGGATAAACCGCCCGCAGGGGCGTGCTGGGTGGTTTTTTTTTATATATATATATACACACACACACACAATACACATGCAAACGACTGTGTAACAAAATTAAGAGAATACTTGAATAACCTTAACTTTTTGATACCTTAAATATCACTATAATTTACCCGCAATATTCAATATGACCCAAAATAAATGACCAAACCCATAAACACATTTGGAATGTTTCTATAGGAGCCAGGGCTGACAGCCATTTTCCAATAACTGTTTCTAAAACCTACAATCATTTTTCAGCCACAGTTATTGCCCCCTTAGTGGCCATTAAATAGAATGTGGACTTAAGGGCACTTCAACTTTTCAGTCCCCCATGTTTTCATCATTGAGGTTCCTTCGTTTGCCTGTTAAGACAGAAGTGCTAGTATCATTGTTTAGATATCTTTACTAGAAACATTGCATCTATCGAGAAGATTCTATTTTATATACACACACTGCTAGGTAATTGTATTTTCTGTATTAATTAGGTTTTATCTTTATATTTATAACTATTAAAAGCAATTCCTTTTTGCTATACCAAAGGTTCTATCTCAACATTTTTATTACACTCAAAACAACGTGTAAAAAAAACTAACTGACTAATTTAAAACTATAACTATTTCTGAAGTTTCTATGTGAGGTTTATTTTTCTGCTTCACAGAAACACTGTAAATGCCTAACTGACATGAGCATGAGCATACACAAAGAGCACAACTTACATGCTAGTGCATAGTGGTTATGTTAACTCCATCTTGTTTCAAAGGTATAATACAGATTATTTGAAGTTCACTATCTTAGTTTAATGTGTCAGCAAGCTAAAATTTAATTACTTGCACAAAGTTGAGTCCTAATGAGACTGTTTTAAAACAGTACCATTAAATTGTTATAGTTACATCTGGGGAAGTTAAAATGTACCTAAAGTTAGTAGAATCTATCTTCTTGGGGCTGTGAGACATTAAACCAAATGTTACACTTGTTGAGCAAACTACACAGAAAATAGTGCCGTTATCATGATAACTGATGATATTTGGCAATGTAAAAATATTGGCAAAGCCTCAGAATTACATCAGTCTCATCATCTCACTTTTTGAGCATTTGCTGTATGTTAATCCAAAGCTACTTATGCTGATTACATATACATCCCATCATGTAGTTAAATCTTAACTTAAATGTGAATAAAGTTACCTGGTAAGACAAAGCAGACTGTCTTAGTGTGTAAACCCTTTCATATCTACACATCTTTGACAAATGTTTACTCAAAGTATGATTCAGTGATTCATAGATGTATTTTACATCAGCAAATTTACTTATGTCAATGAAAGATACAGAGGCCAACCCACAGTTTAAATTCTCTGGGCTGGTCTTTCTGACAATGACGTGAGAAAAGCATGCAATCCTTGTTTGACAATGTGTCGTTCTCATGAAAATCTGTCCTGAAAGTGTTCCATAATAAAAACAAACAAACTGTATGACAATTCAGTTTAAAATATTTTTCTTTATAATGTTGATGTTTGTCCAAGATTACCATTAAAACTGAGGTATGGAGCATGAGAGAGGGAGTGACAAAATATATCATGACTCAAACAGATGAAGATGAAATGTTGTTATAAGACACTTCATGGGTGTGATTTTAATGTAGACAAAAAGGTGAACACCCAGGATGCATCTTCTGCTCCTCCTAAACTGCAAACATCAAATGAACTATATTACACGGCCCTTTCGGTGAGGTATCAGTTGGTGCACCTTTCCCTCTCTCTGGACAGGGATTGCTCAAAGCCATGAGGTCAGCCAGCATGCAGCTAGAATGGGTGATACCATGGCTCAGCCTTTGCCTTGGCCTATCAGCAGCCACCATTGGTATGTAGTCTATTGTAACACAAAGAGAGTGGTATCCATGACTGTGTGAAGATGAAACTTTAATTATTTCAGCTTTCTTTTTCTTCTGTTTTGTGTTACATTAAGATGAACAGAACTCAAGTACAAGTCATATTTGTCTTCTGACATAATGACGATATGTAGGTGTTATAACTTTTATCTTCTTTTTCTTCTTTTTAAGTCACGGTTCAGGACACTGGAAAAATTCCAGTAATTACAGGTAATTTTTTTTCAGAGACAAAATAACGCAATGAATAAATAAATGATTAACCATTACACTAGTGTAATGACTTATTTTCTTTCAAAATAGTAGTGAGCCCATCTCACAACAACCAGTTCTGCAGCACATGGGGAAACTACCACTTTAAGACATTTGATGGGAATTTGTTCAGGCTTCCATCCACTTGCAGCTACATCTTTGCATCCCAGTGTAAGGCAGACTACAACAGTTTCAACATTGAGCTCCAACGACAGGAGTCCGATATGGTTACCACCATAAAGAAAGTCACAATGAAACTGGATGGTGAAGTTGTGGAATTAGGCAATGGATTCATCAAAATCAACAATGAACCGTGAGTCTGTCTTACAAATGTGATTTTTCATTGACAGCTGATGCACTGGTTTAATAGACGATTAATATTTAATCTAACTATGATGATTATTTTTTTTATTCCTTATAGTGCTAAAATACCCTTCAGTCGGGGTGGCATTTCAGTAGAAAGCATTGCATCCTATGTTAAAGTTCAGGCAAAGCTGGGATTGGTCTTAATGTGGAATCAAGAAGACTCCCTCTGGGTATGCTTTTTACCTACTGTGTTCGACGCCACTAATGTTTCTGAAGTAATCTATAATAAATAAATTATGCTGATTATAATTACTAAAGAAAGCTAAGTGGATTTTGTGCTTGATACAAATAAATCTCATATACTGCAGATTATAGTAAATAAACTGTATATTATAGTGAACAAATAACTACCAAAGTGTGCTATATGATTTAAACACACTGTGTGTGTGTCGTGTATTGCTACAGAAATGTTGAGTTTTTTAATTAATATTACCTTTAGCACGGGTAAAAAGCAGCTTTACCAGAGTATTCCTCACTGCACTGTATTATTCAAATAGTAATTATAGATTTCATCTTTATTTCTGCATTTAATTCATATCTAATTTTTGAAATGGTTTTAAGGTTGAACTGGATGCAAAATTCAGAAATCAAACTTGTGGTCTGTGTGGTGACTTCAATGAACTGAATAATGAGTTCACAAATTCAGGTAAGAACTAAATCCTAAAGCTTAAAGAAGACTACAATCCAATTCAGTGATCAAACTTGCTAAAACATAATTTCCTATTAGATACAGGGGCTTCTTACTGTATTGAAGAATATGGGGACAAGTGGAAAATCAGTGGTCTGTCTGACAATTGTGAGACCACGTCCTTTAAAGCCAAAGAGTCATGTGAAGTTCCGGTATGTCAAATTATTTTTGCTTGGAAGTATCTTACATATATTTAAATGCATGATATTAAATGCATAATAATCTTTGACCAACAGGAAGATCTCTGCCAGAAACTGAAGACTGAAAGTGCATTTGACAGTTGTCAAGGCCTGATTGAAACCGAGTCCTTCATTGACGCCTGTAAGGAAGATCTGTGCTCCTGTGTCAGCAATGATACGTCTTGTGTGTGTGCGACCATGTCAGAGTACTCCCGTCAGTGTGCTCATGCAGGCGGGACACCAGGGCAGTGGAAGAACCCAGATTTCTGTGGTAAGAACATAAACAAGGGGATTTGTTGTTTTCACTGTACTAACATCCAGTAGCGGTTTCAGATACGGGCGATACGAGCGGTTGCCCGGGGCGGCATCGTGGTGGGGGGGGCCTCATGGGCACCGGCCAAAAAAAAAAAAATGCTCGTACTCATGCTGCCCTGACGTCAGCCAGCGCTTATTGGGAATGGCATAGGCACCGATTGGTTTTCTATTGCCCATTTGCTGGGAGTAAGGGCGTCCTTCCTGCTGCTTGCTGTGCAGAGAGGGGAGGGCGGGTGATTCTGTGACCGGCTGGAGCAGCATCTAATAACCAACTCGCAAAATAAAACAAAATAAAAACAAACCAACAAACACGAAAACACCAGACATTATGATACAGACTTATAATTTGCACCGATGTTTTTTGGAAATTCTATACACAAAAAGTGAGCGTGAGAGCCTTCGGTGCGCCTGCTTGCTCCTGAAGTCAAAGTAAACTTTATTGTCATCTCCACTACATACAGTCCAGTATATAGAGAGACGAGACGACGAGGCTCCAGTTACAGCAGTGCAAGTAAACAAACAATAAATATAAGAAGAGTAAGAAAATAAATCTACACTTTAGGACTAGAGGTAAAGGGATCAATAAGAATTTAAAATTTTCTGAAATCTCATAAATGCACCCTAGACAAAGTGAATCTGTGAACTAAGGTGTAGGTGTGTTAGATCATGTTGTGGTGATCCTTGGGTTGAGGGATGGGTGTTCATACTGGAGTACAAAATTAAAACCAATGGAAATGGACAAGAAGTGTTCGCCCAAGGCGCCAACCAGGCTAGGACTGCCACTGCTAACATCACAATTACTTGTTTATTAATTTTAATTCTAACTTTTGTGTGCTTAAAAGGAAAATCATGCCCCTTCAACCTGGAGTATAAGGAATGTGGTAATCCCTGCATGGACACTTGCAAAAACCAGGGCACAAACCAAGTGTGTAGTGAACACTGTGTTGATGGATGTTTCTGTCCATTTGGTAAGTTTTTCTAACTTCTAGAGGATAATATTCTTTCTTTTTTTTAAAAAATTGGGGCTAGTATGTATTCACTATTATAATTCTTAGGTTATCACTTTTATTCTTTAAATGTATTATTTTTCCTTTTGACACTCTATAGTGTATTTGTGAAGCTAAATTGGATAATATTTGATCAAATGTTGCCATCCTGGGTTGCAACGTTTACCACAGTGAAATCTAAGAAAATTTCTTCTTAGGTCTTTTTAGCCCATTGGGAAAGTGAGGAAAGTGAGGACATCTATGTTAAAAAATAGGAACATTTGGGGCCTCAAAATGTGCCGATGACATACCCATCAGACCTAATGGTGATTTTGTGTATTATCATAAAACTATCTGTTTCCAAAGGGACTGTGTTGGATGATGTCACACATACTGGGTGCATCACTGTTGACAACTGCAGCTGCCTGCATAATGGAGAAATATACCAACCGGGGCAATCCTACTCCGGGCCATGCAAGAGCTGGTAACTGTATCATTTATAACTTCATATCTATATTCACACTGGTTTATGAAGATGAACTGACGGACCTCTGTTTAACAGCACCTGCAAAAATGGTGAGTGGATCTGTAATCTTAAAGACTGCCCTGGTGTTTGTTCCATCCTGGGTGGCTCTCACATCACCACCTATGACGATAAAACGTATATGTTTCACGGAGAGTGTTCTTATGTTCTGACAAAGGTGAGGTGAAACAGAAAATAACTTTCTTTTGTTTTTTATATTATTTTTATTGTTATTATTCACAAACATGTATTATACATGTAAACTACATGTGTAAGTGCATTTTTGACTTTTCAATTTTAGGAAATCAAAGGGACTTTCAGCCTTCAAGGCGACTTGGCTAAATGTGAAAAATCTGATAAATCAACTTGTCTGGCTTCAATCACTCTACTACTGTCAGATCATGTGGTAAAATATGTGTATATTTTTATCCAGTTTATTTTGTTTTCCAATGGTTCAGATGGCTTTTCTGATATAGTAATATACTTTGTCCTATAGATTGTTAAAATTGATGCCAGTGGGCAGGTCTTTTACCACACACTGCTCACTCAGCTTCCTCTCTTTTTGGGTGAGCACTTGTTTATCTTTTAGTGAATGAAATCTCAACATTTAAATGAGTCTCATCATTTAATTTGAAAATATATACGTATAAAATATATTTCCCTTTACAGATGATATCAAAATTTTCCACCCATCTACATTCTTTCTTGTAATGCAAACCACCTACGGGCTTGATGTTGAGATTCAGCTCACACCTGTTATGCAGGTCTACATCAAAGCCAGTGTATCTAATAAAGGAAAACTTGTCGGTGGGTTTGGATTTTGATTGGTTTTGGGATTAAGTTTAAAGTGTGAAGATTGTTATGTTACACCATGATCATCTTTATCCAGGTCTGTGTGGAGATTTTGATAACGATGGATCACAGGACTTCCAAACAACCTCCGGTATAATTGAAAAAACAGCTTGGACATTTGCCAACACATGGAAAACCAAGCCAAACTGCCCTGATGTGACAAATATACTCGGGGACCCCTGTAGTTTGAGTACAGAAAAGGGTAGGTCACAGTCATCATGCTCTATGTTTTGTTGATGGCTCATCACTTTTTAAGTAAACCTGTTTCTTTCTGTAGAGGAATATGCCAAACACTGGTGCTCCCAGCTGTCAGACCCAAAAGGTGTTTTTTCACTGTGCCATCCTGTGGTACACCCAGTAGAATATCAACTTGTAAGCAGGGATTTCTTCTTTTTTGTAATCAAGTGTATGTTTTTATTTTAATTATTTATTAGCTTTAACTGATGATTAAGCTTTTTGCTGTTTCTCTTCGCAGAATTGTATTTATGACACCTGTGCCTGTGAAAAAAGTGAGGATTGCTTGTGTGCTGTTTTGTCCGCCTATGTTCATGCATGTGCTATTGAAGGTGTATTATTGACTGGATGGAGGAACAACACATGCCGTAAGTTTAAATGAAATTATCTACTACAATAAATCATATCTGTCTCTGTTTAAACTGTAAAGGGTCCTTTTTTCTTCCAACAGAGAAATACACAAATGACTGCCCACCTACTTTTGTGTATGACTACAAAATGACAAGCTGTGGTCGCACCTGTCGCTCTCTTAAGTCAGATTTAACATGTGGGGTTGATTTTACTGAGCTTGATGGCTGTGGCTGTGCTGAAGGAACTTATCTAAATGAGAAGAACGAGTGTGTGTTACCCTCACAATGTTCCTGTTACGCTGGAGACACAGTGGTGCATCCCGGGCAGGTTACTACACTCAGTAATGGACAGACTTGGTATGTTTTTCCATATATTCTGTATTTTTATTAATTCATTAATTTAGTTATTTATTTATTTTGTGTTTTGATGATGTTTTATGGTCAACATAAATTAGATAAGAACAAGGGAAGAGAAAACACCAATAATTTAGTATGCTGTGAAGTACTGCACTTGTGCTTGCCAAGATGTTTTTTTGGTGCCTTTATACTTGTAGAAGAGTATGCGATTGATTGGTTGTACTTTGCCCTACAAAAGTCTGCCTAAAGTGGAGTGAAATTGTGGCCAATATATGAGACAAAAACTGTAAACTTGTTACATTTCTATTTTTTGTCTGGAACTTTTTTCCCATGTCCATTTTTCATGGGGCAAGATATTTGATACTCTGAAACCAGGTATTAGTAACCAATGTTCCTTCTAATTTTTTATGTGTCTGAGCAAACACACAAACTCTCTGAGCGGTCCCTTGGACCACCATAAGCAACATTAGACGTGTGCACATCATTGAATCCATCCAAGTTACATGGTTTATTAAAATAATCAAATTACAGCATTTACATTTATGTTGGACTACTTTTAATTAACTGCTTTAATCCACTTACAATGAAAATTTAAAAAAAATATCTTGTTCAAGACCTGTGTAGTATGTTAACACTATTGGAAGTAAAAATAACTTGAACTCCAATTTTGAAAACACAATTTTATTTATTTATTTATTTTTTTTAATAAAGCTCTGACTGTATTATGAGTATGAGTCTGTGGTCTGGGAGAGAGTCTTGTAACTCTCTGTCTGTAAAATACAGTATATGATGACCAATGTTGGGCAATTAATTATATAGTTACTTCTTCTTCAAAAAAAAGAGTTTTGCAAACAACTAAATTTTTTGCAGCTATTTACCTAAAAATGTGTCATGGTCCTGGGTCGTGTGACCCAGTGTGTTATGCTTAGCCTATTTTGATGTTTATTATTTGTTTAGGTTCTCTAAGGTAGTCCAGCCATTTGTATATATCACCCCTGCATTACGTCTCCCTTGCCCTTCGTGTGTTTATGTCTGTGTGTCTTGTACTGTCAAGTTCATGCTGTCAGTTATGTCACCTCCCCCTGTACTACGTCTCCCCGGTTCATGTCTCATGTTTCCTGTTTTACTTTGAAGGCCTGCATTCACTGTCAGTGTATTCAGTTTTACTCCTCCTGTCCTGTCGTTAAGTTCATGTGTGTCAGCTGCGTTCCCATGTGTGGTCACTTCCCCTTCGCCACAATATATTAAGTAATCCAAAGTACTCAGAATACGTTACTGTCATTGAGTAACGTAACGGAATAGGTTACAGAATACATTTTGGGGCATGTATTCTGTATTCTGTAATGGAATACATTTTAAAAGTAACCTTCCCAACACTGCTGACTCACACTGCAAAACAGAATAAATTGTTTTAATTCCAATTCAGGTTAGATTTTTTTGGTGCGCAACACAGATTTTCTGTGTGCGGAGACCGTGCCAGCAGTGTGTGATTGCACACACGCTTAGAAGGAACATTGCTAGTAACCATTGAATCCAGTTGGATGTAACATCGTTTCAAGTTGACATTGGGCCATAGCAATGCAAACGTGTGGGTTTTGATAGGGTGAAGCAAAGTCAATTAAATACGAGTTTTTTGCTTTACAGTAGTTAGCCTTGAGGGTCCTAAAAACACCATTGTGCACCATTTCAAATAATCTTGTCAAATAGTCCAGCTTGATAATTATTGATATTATTGTGAGATGTAAAATAAAACTGTATTATTGGCAAATTATACATTAAGTAACAAACTGAAGCCACTGTGAAGTGGACATGGACACACTCAGAAAATGGAGACATGCCACACAGTCCAATGTGAATCAAAACAAGCATGCTAGACACACTTGTCAACAAAAGATGGCAGTAATTTAAAGGACGAGTGCAAATAAATAAGAAAAGTTAAAAAAGAACATTGTTTGAGATGAAATGAAAGAGAAATTGCTTTCACTTTGGTAGTTTTATTTGATAGCTATTTTTAGGCAGGGGCAGGGCATGCGTGTTTGGCTTCTTTGTTTTTTAACCCTGTTACAAAACAAATAACTCATTTCATTCAGCAAGTGGACTCACTTAACTCTCAGGGCCTATGCAAATGTGCAAAGAAGTTAAGATTCTGGCAAATTCAAGTTTCATTATCAAAGAACTTTATTGCTTCACTGATGTGGTTCAGCTTGTGACATGCCCAAGTATCACCAAGTGAAGTTGTCCCAGGAATGTTTAACCTGAATACACACAGCTGCAATTGATACCTTGTTATTTCATTGAACTGATACAATGCATCTCTTTTCTTTGTCTTGCCTATCTTCATTTATGTTTCAGCTCTTGCTATGGTGGAGAATTAACCTGTTCAGGAAAACAAGTGATTCAAAGTAGGTACAAAGTACTTAATTACTGTTCATTAAATGGTTATTTCTACTGAAAAGCAAAGTATAAGTAAATACAACCATACAGTTGTGTCCTTTTAAAGACACTGTCATTGTTCTCAGCATGCACAAGCCCAATGGTTTTCCTCAACTGCTCAAATGCAAAGCCGGGAGAAAAGGGATCTGAGTGCCAAAAAAGCTGCCAGACACTGAACAAACAATGTGTAAGACTGAGAAGCTGATTCATAACTACCACACATGGACATTACAACAGCATAATCAGTTATTAAGCATATTGATGAAATATGTCTCTGTTATCCTGAACAGATCAGCACAGATTGTATCTCAGGATGTGTATGTCCTGATGGCCTGCTATCAGATAATAATGGAGGCTGTGTAAAGCAGGAGGACTGCCCCTGCCCATATAATGGACAATACTATAAACATGGACAATCTGTTAAAGTGGACTGCAATACATGGTGAGGGCTTTTTTTGTTCTTCTTGGGGTTTTTTCTAACAATTTCCTGTTATTTACCCATCCCTATGGTGTACATTTTAGGACATCGTCAGGTATCAGACAAAAAATTGTCAGGTGTCAGTTGTCAAAAAAAAAA
>NW_005187428.1:0-6296 GCF_000239375.1 Pundamilia nyererei | reverse complement strand
TGATACCTGACAACTTTTTTTCTGATACCTGACAACTTTTTTTTTGACAACTGACACCTGACAATTTTTTTTCTGACACCTGACATTTTTTTGTCTGACACCTGACAATTTTTTTTCTGACACCTGACATTTTTTTGTCTGACACCTGACAATTTTTTTTTGACAACTGACACCTGACATTTTTTTTTCTGATACCTGACGATGTCCTAAAATGTACACCGTACCATCCATCAACTCTGTTTAAATAAAGAGTATATTTTAAAAACACACTAAATAATACTCAAACTCTGGTGTCCCCAAGCATGTTTTTCACATCACTGAAGGGGGGGGGGGGGGGGCTTTGGGAATAGTTATTTAACAAGATTTAACTTCCCTTTTCAAATCTAAGCACATGCAAAAGCAGCATATGGGAATGTACAGGTCAAGACTGTGGTGGAACCTGTACCATTTATGGAGCAGGGAATTACATCACTTTTGATGAATCAAGATTTGCCTTTAGTGGAGGCTGTAGCTACATCTTCACCCAGGTACAGTCTGCACTTATGTTTAATCTTTATGACCTGTTAAAATCAGTCCTGTGATACTGACATGAGAATCCTGCAGGATTCCTGTGGAGGTGAGAACGGCACCTTTCAGGTACTGACTGAGAGCATCCCCTGCGAAAATGCTGAAAGCGTCTGCTCCTTTGACATCACGCTCTATTTAGGGGTATGTAAATATGAACAGAAATTGCATTTACAAGTTGTTTTTTTAAAAAGATAGATACCTTAATAATTAATAATTATGCATTACAGGCACCTTCCTTATCTGTTTTTAAATCACGTCTTAAAACATATTTATTTACCTTGGCTTTTAGCATAGCAGGACTTGTTGATGTCTCTTAATATGTTTCTTATTAATTATATTATTTTTAATTTTAAGATATTTTATATGTAATTTAAACTGTTTCCTCTCTGTTTTATATTTGTAGCACTTTGGTCAACATTGTTGGATGTAAAGTGCGTCATAAATAAAGATGCTATGCTATGCTATGCTATTACCTCATTATTATTATCACTATATGAGAAAATGGGTTTTTTGAAAAAGAAACAGGGTACACAGTGTTGTCATTAATATAGTGAGTTGGACTGTGTGTTTCAACATGAGCCCTGTTCTATTTTTGAAAATTAAGCATGGCAAAAAATTAAATATTAACCTTTTGCTGGGTACTGTAATCTGGTCTACAATTGTTGCAAATCCATACGTATTAATGTTCCTAAATGGTCACATCGTTTTTCCCAATTCCCAATTAGCATGTTTTGTTTTTAACAGAACAGTGAAATTCGTCTCTCAGATGAACATATCAAAGTTTTTAAAAAAAACAGTGGGGAAGAAATACCCTATCAAGTCCACACTTTGGGTTTATATCTCGTCATTGAAGCGAAGAATGGCCTTATTGTCATTTGGGATAAAAAGACAACCCTCATGATAAAACTCAGATCTACATTCAAGGTCTGTGAGCACACACACACACACACATACACATATATAGATAGATAGAGAGATAGAGATATTTAAACAAACTTGTTCTTGTCTTAGGGCAAAGTCTGCGGTCTGTGTGGAAATTTTGATGGAAATATCAAGAATGATTTCACTACCAGAAATAAAGAAGTTGTGGTTGATCCCCTTATATTCGGAAACAGCTGGCAAGTGTCACCTAGCTGCTCAAGTGCACAAACTCCAAAGGATGCATGTACACTGTACTCACACAGACAGGCATGGGCAGTGAAGCACTGCAGCATTATCAAGAGTGCAGTATTTGAGGCCTGCTATTCAAAGGTAAGTGTTTATGAATGTAAGTAAACATTTAGGCTATAATGGACCAAAGTCACTCTTTACTTACATTTACAATTACTTATTCCAAAAAGGTGGATCCCCAACAATATTTTGATGCCTGTGTGAGAGACACGTGTGCCTGTAATTCAGGAGGAGATTGTGAGTGTTTCTGTTCAGCTGTAGCAGCTTATGCAGCAGCCTGTAATGAGGCAGGAGTGTGCGTGAAATGGAGAACTCCCACCATCTGCCGTGAGTGTTTTTTTTTATTTTTCTGTGACAAGATACATATAAAATGCAAAGTATAATAATAACTGTCAGCATGAGCTAAGTTTACAAATAAGGTTTAATGTAAAATCGAGTTCATTGTTATTTATGATTTATTACTTTTGTTTTATTAGCTGTATTCTGTGATTATTACAACCCTGATGGACAGTGTGAATGGCACTATAAGCCTTGTGGAAGATCATGCATGAAGACATGCAGAAATCCCTCTGGAATATGCTACAATCAACTTCCCGCATTAGAAGGTATGCATTGTAAGAAAAGGAAAGTACATGCATTTGTAGGTTCATAATTATACAGCCAGGCATCACTGACCATGTCTCCTCCTTTTAAGTAAAGTAGATAATGTAGTGTAAATGTGCCCCCATGTTCAACGACTGTTTGAAACCAGCTGTATTGGTGTCCTATATCTACCTTTTAGCTAATTTACTGACAAAATACTTCAGAAACTGGTGACGGGGGCTGCTGCTCTCACTGACATCATGATATTATTATTAACCTATTATTGTACAGTCTTTACTTTACAATACTTTTCAAATTAAAGCACCTCGAGGCAACTGTTGAAATTAAATAGAATTTAACTTAATTGAAAGAAAGAACGATTGGATTTTAACCACACATTTATTTCTAAATAAATAAATACGAGGACATCACAAGTTTTTTTTTAACAAAATAAAAAAGCAGTCAAAAAACACATGGTTGAAATAATATTGACCATCGACAAAAGAACAGACCACATTATTAAAACACAACTGAGAGAAAAAATCTGTCAAATGATCCACCAATTAATAAAACAGAAATTCAGCTTTAATATTTAACCAGTAAAATGACCATTTGAAAATGGTCCAAGCTTTAAAAAGGCTGTTATAAAACATTGGCATTTAATAAGAAGATGAGATCAAATTACAATTTCATAAAATTATCCATTCCCAACTATCCCATTCCTCTTACAAAACACTAGTTACTGGTTTCCTGAAAACATGTTCTTCCCTTCCCATCAGGTATTTCTGAATTATCTGCATTCTGAAAGCTGCAGTTCTGCTCTCTAGGTGAACTAGTCCTTGTCCACCTTTTTCTTTGTGCAAAAAAAGCACAGCCTGGGATATCCAATGTCAGTTATCCCAAAAAAAACTTGATCATCAAAGACTGAATTTATTTAATAATAAGGAAGGGGGCTCTAAACAAGTTAATCTATGCCACAATAAAAAACAAACGTAGTTTATAATATATTTATAATAGGCACCCTGCCTTTATATGACATCTGCGGTAACAACCATCTCCACTTCCCTAACTTCCCCTCAATTCTTGTTTAGTGTGTCTTCATGTCCCAGTTACACACCCAGATACTTCAAACATCCTCTTTTCCATTTCAAACCACCTGGAAGTTGTGGGACCCCAACAATATGACATCACAATGAGCTTGAGACCTCCAGAATATCTTTGACTAGTGACACATTATCAACAATAGACCTGCCTGGCACGCCGTAGGTTTGTGTTCAGTGGACAACATGATTCATCACCTTCTTTGGTCTGTTTGCCAGCACTTTTGACAGTGCACATTATAATCAGTGCACAATAAAGAGACAGGCCACCAGTCCTTAATATAGTGGAGATCACCTTTCTTTGGTAAGAATGTTAGAACAGCTCTCGTGTAGCTCTGAGGCAAAAAAAACTTCAGCGAAGCCCTTCTCAACAACCTCCATGATATCATCACAAAGGTCAGACCAAAAAGCTTTATTGTGCCTTACTGGTAGAGCTGGGCGATATAAGATTTTTTCATATCACAATATGTTTTTTTCATTTCAGGCGATAACGATATCTATCACGATATAAGCCAAATAACTATATTTGTAAGATTTAAATGTGCTGTTGCTCACAAGTAAAATGTGAAATAATCAGCAGCTTGTTTTTATTTAAATATTTATTTCCCATAATAAGTTCAACAGGGTAGATGTACTTAAGGAACATGAGACTTTTTCAGATAAATAAAGGCAAATATTGCAAACTACACAAAAGGCAGCCGCTAAAGCATTTGTTTCAAAATAGAACAAACGAAACAGACTAAATTGTCAATTCCACTTAGAAACAAAATATTAATTCTAAAAATAAATCTTAGTTTGTTTTACAGAAGAACAGACAAAACTGACTAACTTTTGTCAATATCAAATAAACTGAGAACTAAAAGGAAATTCTCAATCTCTCCTTGTTGTATAGCTTAGCTTTTCAAACAGTTTTAACAGTTACTTTAGTCTGACAAAAGCCGAATGACGAATTAGCGCTTCCAGTCAGAGACTGAGGCTACGTCCACACGTACACGGGTATTTTTGAAAAGGGAGATTTTCCGTTTTCGTTTTAAAAAATAATCCCGTCCACACATAAAGGGAGAAATGAAGGAAAACGCTGCTATGAACATGCCAAAGCAGCAGGTGGAGCTAGATTCCTAACCGTGCAGAAATGTTGGCCAATCAGAAGTCTAGAAGCCTCGGTGGGAAAAAGTAAACAAAGCTGGGGCATAGAAGCAGAACAGAGTCGTATGTGTGGAGCGACAGTAACTGTGTGTTTATGTAAGCATTTAAACACTGCAGAGAGTAGAATTAACAGTAACAGTATTGTAGAAATTCATTTCACCGAAACAATAACGTGGCGCACAGTGTGACGTCCAAAAATGCGCACACCTTTGATGCTGCGTTTTCTCGGTTTTTCTAGTCCACACGTAAATGCAAAAACTGAGTTTTTAAAAATCTTTGTTTTCAGTGACCAAAAACGCAGTTTTTGGTACCGCATGCACCAGTTTATTGTATTTCCAGACTTGCTTTCGGCACAATTTACAGTGCACGCTACTCTGTTTTTTGTCAGACTTGAAATAGCCGAAATACCTTCACACTACGGAACTTCTTTGGCTCTTCCGTTCGACAATCTCTCCGGCATTGGAACCATCATCTGTTTTCTCTTCGGTCACGCTCGGTTGATTTTTCTAGTCGGCACACTCATTTCCTCCATTACCCGGGCGGTACGATGGCTGGCTGCTTCCCAAACAAATACACATGTGCGGCTTGGCACTTGTGCTGTACGTAACAAGTCATGTGACGTGACGCTGCGGCTGTGATTGGTTCGGCTCTGCGCTACTTAATTTGGATTGGCTGTTCTTTTTTTTCTTTTTCTTTTTTTTTTAAGAGGACAAGAGCAGCGAGGTCTATCGCGATAGTTTAATTTTTCTATCAAGAAAAAGTTATATCGCGATACATATCGTTATCGTTCTATCGCCCAGCTCTACTTACTGGCATACTTTGTAAAGCAGTATAAACTTCTTTTAATGTTAGAGGCTCCCCCAGCTCCTTGTTGAACTCCTCAGAAACTCTGGATTGACTAGTCCAGAAGTTATTAAAAGTCTTTTAAAAGCTATAAAGATCTGAGTAAAGATCCACTGTGCTTCACTTGATGTCAACTATCTGCTGTTATAAGATCTCCAGCAGATGATTTCAAACCATGCATGAACTTGATCTGTCCTTTTGGGGGGTTTCCAATGAAAAGAAAAACTTGTATGTCTATCAGGGAGAGACTTGAGGTTCTCAAACCAACCTTGAGCTCCTGTGAAATCTGCAGACACCTGTAGCTCCACTATGTCAATCTCCAGTTCTCTCATATATTTGGCCGAAGAGACATTGACAGTATACTGTTGACAAAATTCTTTGATTTCAGTTTTTCTCCAATCCCATCACTGCATTAAAGACATAAAATCATATTTTCTACATGTATACACTCTCCAGAAAAAAATAATAGCTGTCTAATCTAGCTGCAGACAAAAATGTTCTCTACTCCTGGCCCATGTATATTGTCTTTCTTGATTGTACATATCCTTCCCTACATCAACTAAAGACTGTGCTTCTGTCAAACACTTTAGAAATGTTTAAGTGCACAAATGAGGTTCTAAATGATTCCTGTCCAACTGATTATTTTCTATACAGCTAAACTCTCCAGCCAAAAAAAGACACTCATCTGGCTGGCAGTTGCATAAGATATCTTCAAGCTTCTGTAAAAAAATAAAAATAAAAAATTCTCTCTGGCCCTGTATTCAGAGCAGGCCTGGCCCTAACCAATCTGGCGCCCTAGCCAAGATTTTAGGTGGCGCCCCCCTACATCGGCAGTGTAGTGTATGTACTCACAAGAAACCGAATAGCTTTGTCTTTGACCTTTTTTTT
>NW_005187427.1:5091837-5092616 GCF_000239375.1 Pundamilia nyererei | reverse complement strand
AGTCCCACCTTAACCGTACCACTGTTTCTCCGCCATTATCCACCTAGCCTTCCCCTCAGGAAGAATTCCTACGTAAGACGAGGGAAACGGGGTGGAATACTGGTAAAACTCAGAAACTGCGTTGCTACTTACACGGCAGTATTCTCGTTGGTTAATCTTCATGCTCTTCTACAGAACTTTGCCTCGGACAGCAAGTCGTTTATCTCCTGGCGTTCCTTGTAATTGGCACTTCGTTGGATTGTACCGGTGACTCCACTTCAAGATATCCAGCATCCATAGTATCCTTCCCCCAGTCTTCGCAGGGGTGGAGTGGATTACCAGAATCTTCGCCCTCTACGTCGATCATCCGAGCCCGCGGTGAATACAACGTTAGCTAAACTGGCCCTGGTTAACGCCAAGTCATTAGCTAACAAAACCTTCATCCTGAATGACTTTTTCACCACTCGTAATTTGGACTTTCTCCTGGTGACTGAAACATGCCTCAACTTGTGTGAGTTTAGCCCATTTTCCTCCAGACTGCTACTACCTCAATTCACCCTGAATCACGGGCTGGGGCGGAGAATTAGCCACTGTTTATAAAAACAGCTTCAACTGTTGTGAGTTAACAGCAGACGCCTACAGCAGCTTTGAACTGCAGTTATTTGAAATTTGTTTGTCTACTCCGGTGCAATGTGTGCTCCGAAATATAATAAGAACTCCATACAAGAGTTTTCTGAATTCTTGACAAGAATTTACCAAGTTCTGAAAGTGTTTTAATTGTGGGGGATTTTAACATTTAC
>NW_005187427.1:5089775-5090858 GCF_000239375.1 Pundamilia nyererei | reverse complement strand
ACATCTTGACATTGAAATCTGTCACATAAATTTTTCTGACCACATGCCTGTAGTATTTGAGTTTCCTCTCTTAGGTCAGCCCATCAAATCAGATGTGCCTAAATGCAGATCTCGTATGATCAACTCAAATACTGCAGATCGCTTCGCTTGTTTGTGTAAAAATTTTAATCATGCATTACCTGCAAATAGGCCCACCCATTTAACTACTGACAACCTACTCTTTCTCTTTAACTCAACTTGTTTGGAAGTACTTGAATCTATTGATTGATTGAAAATATCTTATAATTTAATCACTAAAGAAAATAAGAACAACCCTCGATTTTTCTTCAGCACAGTAGCTAGGCTCTCATAAGTCCTTTAACCTGTTGATCAATATGCCAACAAACCCGTATCTAGGAAGTTGGCTTTGGCTCTTTGATTAAAAAGTCTTAATCTCTGATTCTGTGAGTCTTCACTAGTAGATAATGCAGGGTTCGGGAGCCAGTCTGGGTGAGGGGGATTTGCCCATGCTGTATGACCAGAATCACGGAGACATGCACCCATGTCGCTGCTCTTCTGTTTAGAGTAGAAGCAACAGTGCGGATCTGTGGCACAAGGACTGTTAGAGATGTACCTGCACACTGGGTTTTGCTGACCTCTGGCTGACCAAGATACAGCCAGAGGAAGATACAGCCAGAGGTTGGCCATAAGATAGACTTCTCCTCTTCAGATGCACAAAAAATGGCTCTTGATCAAAACATAAAGAGACCAAACATTCTTTGGACAGATGAAACCTACATGAACCTCTACCAGAATGATGGCAAGAAAAACGTATGGAGTAGGCATGTAACAGCTCATGATCCAAAGCGTATCACATCATTTGTAAAAGATGGCAAAGGGAATGTGATGGCTTGGGTGTGCATGGCTGCCAGTGTCACTGAGACACTACTGTATATTGATGATGTGATACAGGACAGAAACAGCCGAATGAATTCTGAGGTGTTCAGAGACATACTGTCTGTTCAAATCCAGCTAAATGCAGTCAATATCATGGTCTGGGTCTGAGGAGGCAGGACTTACGTATTTTTATACTTACCTCAGGCT
>NW_005187427.1:5088184-5089755 GCF_000239375.1 Pundamilia nyererei | reverse complement strand
GTGCGGCTGGCAGTGCGGCTAGCTTTATTGTGACTCACTCCACAAGCGAGGGCTCACTTGACCACAGTGTGGAAAAACAAGAGGGTGTACTCTGCACCACGAGTGGGGGGAGTAGTGACTCACACCAGACCTACACAGTTTCTACAAACTGCCGAGCAGTTAAACCACAGCAACGTTGAGATGGTGAAACGGAAAAATACTCATTATGCTACAAGTAGAAGATACGGCTTTCTTTTTTCTTTTTAACCAGTCACCTATTCCATGTGAATATAAAATGTTAGCTCAAAATGACAGCTGAGGAGCTGCTAACCATCTGACTGAGATCAGGCACAGGATGCCAGACAGAACATAACCCATAACAACCCATCAAAACTTGCCTGGAAAAAAAACAATAAGCCATGGAAGCACAATAACAATGTGCTACCATGTATAAGTATTGTAATTTTCATATAATTATTTCTTTATTGAAAAAATGCCAATAAGCATCAAAATAGAAAATATTTTTGATACACACACACACTGACATGCTATTGTAACACGTCCCTAGTGAGACAGCAACCAACAGATTATATCTGGTCCTGGAAAAAACAGGTAAATGATAAGATAGACGACGAGACAGAGCTGGTAGCACACTAAACCGTGTCACTAGGACGGAAGTGCCCCCTTGTGGCGCAAATTGAGGTCGCACAATTTGTTGGATCTTCAACAAAAATCACAAAATTAAGGCCCTTGATGAACAAAATTGCACACGAAAACATATAACGTGACTATACAATACGGTGTGTCACACTATAATCAGTATCTCACTTATAGTGCCTGGAATGTGACATTTCAAAATGCAGACTAACCATTGTACATCCAAAGTAAAAATGATACTTAAAGATGTTACATGTTCTGAATCTGATTTAAAAAAACAAAACAAAAAAACACCCACATAACACAGTGTTTACTTCCAGACAATGAAAAATACACCTGTAGTATACAAAGACCATCAGTTCTTCTTTATATATGAATTTAACAGGGTGAAAGGAACACTACAAGTGGGTTGAACTATTTTTAGCATGACCTAGAAATAAGCGCAGTCCAAAATAGAAGAAGAGATTTTTTAGGCCCTTATTATTTGAGGCCAAACCATTCAACAATTCAACTAAACTAAAGCAAGCCACTGATATCCAAATGGAGCCAGGTCATAATCTCAGCATACCACACGATCCAGCTGATCACATTGTGTGACCCACTCAGCAGCACAGAGCTACCCAAGCGAAAAGTACGTTTACTTTGAAGGATTTTGCACTTTCTTTAACAGCAGTTATTCTTTTAATGAAATAAATAAGCTCTGATTATGGAAAACCACACCTGATATGACGGGCACTCTTTGTATGTATTTCTACTGTCAATATTGCAAAATAGGAAGTTTAGAACAAGTTATTTTTCCATTTTATTAATTCCTCATATTTACTTACACTAACAATGTGAACATTGTTTTTGATAGGTTTGTAGCATAAACCTATTCGCTGGAACGTTGAAGACAATATAATTACACCGCAAAGCAAGACACGAAGTAGGCGAAT
>NW_005187427.1:5073450-5085682 GCF_000239375.1 Pundamilia nyererei | reverse complement strand
TATATATATACACGTGGCTCTGTGTGCAAAAGTTATTTGGCCCTCAACTGGCCCTCAACTGGTTGGGCCTCCCTTAGCAGCAACAGCTGCAATCTGCAAGTGTTTGTGATAACAGGCAATGAGTCTTTTACAGAGCTGTGGAAGAATTTTGACCCACATCTTTGCAGAGTTATTGTGTTTCAGCCACACTGGAGAGTACCAGCTAATTGTAACTGACATCCAAATATGTTTTTAAACATGTGACACATAAAAAAAACTTTCAAATGAAGCTTTTTATTTAAAAAAAGAAAAGAAAAGATCTGCCTATTGCTATGTGGGTAACTAATATCACAGGTCTGTCAGTGTCTGACAGCTTCTGTCACCTACATTCTCTCCCCATTAGGTTACAGCTGAACAATTAGTTTAAAAAAAACAAATGTTCAATTAGGATTCCAGCATCATGTAACAAAAGTCCAAGTTGAGCAAAAGACAACTATAGACATTATAAAAAAATTATTAATTTGATATATTTTGTCTGTGATAATGCAAGAACAGCCTGAGCTCATTAAAATGACAATTCTCTGTTTTCTTATAATATAAATTTGATGGTCAGGACTGACACGTTTTCATTTATTCCTCAGTCCTCCGGATTTAAAAAGAGTCTGCTCTTTATTGACCTGTTGCCACGGTGATCCTGATTTCTCTACACATGCACTTGCTTAAACCAGAGCTGTTGAATGAAAGAGTCATGTCATTTCCGTTCACTTTTTTTTCTCGCAATAGTTCTAAAAGTTATCAATATACACTAGCCTCGCTATAGAGATATAGCCTCACATAAGTTTGAGATGCATTTTTAAATGGTAAGAAGGTAAAAAAAAAATTGCCGCTGACACAACTGACTTATCCAAAGGCTCTGGCTTAAACATAGGCAGATTGATTGAACTTCCTCTGGTCTGCTGCTGTGGAACCAAAAATGCACCCGTGCTCTTACAGTAGTCTGTGTTTTAAACCAAAAAGATAAACACTTCTGCCTATTTTAACCAAATTTCAGACTTTGTTTTTGTACACATGCAGCAGAGGGCGCTTTTTTTAAATAGAAATTGAAAAAAACTAACCTGATTGCTTCTGTATGCAATGCATGAAAATAACATGTGCATGCAGAACGTATTTAGGGTGGAAGTGGAGTGATATGAGCCACAGTATCTTATGGTTCTTATTGCTCCAGTTTCATTGTGGCAGCACACATACTTTACAGAAACACTTGTTTAAAATATCCACACAAACCAACCATCGCAAGTGCACCACGAGATCAAGCCTTTTAAACAGGCTTAGAACAATCTTTAATCTGTTTTGGTCTTGTCTCGTTGATTGGGTTGTTTTGAAGATGATTCTATGTGTGTCCATACCCTGAGTCGTTGTCAGGTTGTCATAGTTGTACCCACTATTAAAAAAAAACATTTCAAAGAAGAAATTAGTCATGTTGAAAAGCCGCATTTACTGATGTAAGTTTTTGTCTGTGTACTTTTGGCTTCTTTTTTTAATGGATAGTGTAGCACAGATGATGATGCTCCCCAGAAAGCTGACAATGACCAAGGCTGTCTTACACCAGCAGTCATAATGAAACTCTGTTCTACAGAATAGATGTGCATTTTCCAGATGGTTATATTCCATACTGAGTGCTCTTGGTTGGTATAGCAGAAAAACAAGGCAGAATGAAGAAGATTATTGCTCTGGATTTAAAACATATTCATATTATACATTGCTACTACCAAGGGTCTGTTTTGTTGTTATATTGTTAATCTGATTGTTCTGAATAAATGCTGTATTTGATTAAAGAGGAATCTGATTTGTCTCAGATCTTTATACATGTGTGAGTTGAGTGGTCTCTCTATGTGTGTGTTGCATGTGACTGATGTGTGCATACAGAATCTATCTGAGAAGCCGGTGGAAAATGAGGAGAAACACAATTTCCCATGTAAGAACCAGTTTCACTGAAATGTGGCTTTTGTGTTAACTTCTGCCTGTGTCTCTGCGTGACCTGCCCAACCAATTCCTCTTTCAATTCACTTCCTGTCCTATTTTGAATTTCCAAGACTCAAGATTCATTTGCTATTTGAGCATGGGACTAACAGTCCATGCACATTTGAATTCTTGTGCAGAGCTCTCCAGGTCAAGTTACATTTTTTACAAAGTAAAAAGAAAGCAACTTAAAAAAAACAACAACAAAATAGAAATAAAGCAAAGAGTGGAGCAATCATAATATTTACTATATACAAAAACACTGTACAGAGAGGGTGGTAATATACTTCCTAGTATTGCACACATAATATTGCACATTTTCACAAATCTGTTTCAGTGAGTATATTGCACATCAATCAGTGATTAATTCCATTGTACATTCATACATTCAAAATGAGTTGAGGTAGTGCTGTGTTATTTTAAGATTTCAGTGGTTTTTGGTTTTTTGCCATCGGTCTGACTATGGCGTGTTCAGTGTTGTTATGAGTATTCTGTGTTTTTTGTTTTGCCATCAGTCTGACAGCTGCGAGGAAGAAGCTGTTGAAAAACCTTGTTGTGTCCACTCTGTTGTGTCTCAGATTATATGTTTGTATATTTGTGTCTGAGCAGAGGGTGAGCTGGATGGTGTGGGTCCCTAATAATTCTCTCTGCTCTTTTTCGGCAGTGTTGTGTTTACAGAGAGCCCATGGAAGGAAGTTTTGTTCCTATGATCCTCTCCACAGACGTTATGACTTTTTGCAGAACCTTCCTCTCTGCTTGTGTGGTGTTCCCATACCAGACAGTAATGCCTGTTCTGAGGACGCTGTGTATGAGTCCTCTGTAGCCCTGGGTGAGAGGGTGGTGGTTCAAGCAGCCGGCTGAAACAAAGGGGGTGTCCAAATTCATAGGCTGCATCCTCCTGAGGCCGCATTTGTAGGCTGATTACATCACAGTGACGCGACAAAGGCTGTCTAAATTCGAAGACTCCTCCAAATGCAGCTGACAAATGCGTCCTTCTTTTCCCCAGATTTGAAGGATGGGTCGGGTGTATCCTTCGTGACCCACCATATCCCAGAATTCATAGCGAGGCTCAGCCAATTCCAGTTTCCAACAATGGCAGCATCTACTTAGTTTTAATATTACTTTTATTACTCTTTCTGGGTCACAAAATAAACTTTTAAGATATTTTCAGGCGAGAATGTAGCCGTGTAAACTTCAAATATCAGCTCGGTTTATCAAGATATCACATATTTACAAAAGTGCTCCAGCGTTTTCTGAGACATCCGTTACCCACCAGCTCCATAGCTAGCAGTGAACTCCCGGCACATCGTTTCCAAACCCCCCGTGGTCTTTCGCTACTCATGATATATACGTCACTGAGATAACTTACAAATGTTATTGTTTGGCTTTTCTCAGTGTTTTATTTGTTCCTGAGTAAATCGGTTTGGCTGAGATTAAAGTTATAGTTTTCACACAGCTGAAAAAATGTCAGACAGAAAACTGATTAAACAGAAGTGTGAGATGGTCGAAAATTTACCCCACTGTCCTGTTTTATTTTACATAGTAAGGAGCAGATTTAATTAGAAGTCTTTCCTGGGCTTTTTTTTCACTGTTGCTGTGGTGTTGAGAGCACAGCAACAAACAAAATCACGACAGTTTAGTAACGCAGTAATGCAGCGCGCTTATGGGAAAGTAATAGTAATCTAATTACATCTTTTGCAATAGTTATCCCTTACATTACTTGTTACTTGAAAAAGTAATTGGATTACAGTAACGTGTTACTGCCCATCTCTGGTTGAAAGTTCAGCTCAGGTCTGATGTAACCTGCAGTCCCAGGAATCTGTGGCTATTGGCCCTCTACACCGTCCCTTTGATGATAAGAGGCTGCAGGGGAGGGGGGTTCTTCCTGATGTCCAATATTAATTCCTTGGTCATATCTGTATTGAGGATGAGGTTGTTTTCCTTGCCATAGACACAAATGTTGTCTACCAGAGTCCTGTACCCAGAACAACTGTCATGGTTCCTTGAGCCAGTATTTTTTACATTCTACTTCTGTTGTTATCCATCTTTCTGGGTTAGGGTTTTTGTTGCGTTTCATCCTTTTGTCTCATCAGTCTGCCATGTCTCCATGTCTGTTTGTCCCCAATCCCAGTGTCAAGTTTTAGAGTGTGTGTGTTACTTCCTCTTTTATTTTGTTAGCCCCCTGTTTCACGCATGTATGTTCAGTTTTGCTCCCCTGTCTCGTTAATCAAATTTGGTGTGCTCCATCTCCCTGATTACCTCATGTGTATGTAAGTCCTCAGTTTCCCTCTGTTCTTTGTCACATTGTTGTCTTACCTTTAATGCTGTGTGCATCCTGATCCCTATCCTAGCTATAGTACTTCTTAGTTTGTATTTTATTCTCAAGTTCATAAGTCCCTGCAATAAAGCTGTGTAAAATTCACGTTTTGTCTCCAGAGTCCTGTATCAGTCTGGCTGGTACAAAGCCAGCTCATGACAACAACAAACAAACAAGAACCCAAACCTATGAGAATACAAAACTTAGGGAAAACAAAACAGGGAATAAACATTGCCGCTTTTTTTCCTTCAAAGTTGATTTCAGTTATTTTAAATATAGAAACTCTGTTACATGATAATCCAATGAGTGTGGGTGGGCGGTGTCTCATCTTTCCATCTTATGACAACTTCTATCTATTAGTGTAGGAAAACCAATCTCGTCTTTAAGTGATGATCTATGAACTCTGCTTCCAGGTTTAAACTACCCTGTGTTTATTAAGGCTGTTGTGTTTTCAACATGTTTTAACCCTTTAAATCTGGGACTCCCCACCATTTGACCTTAGAACTGAAGAAGCTTCTCGCATGAGAGGTGAAACGTCTTCAAGCAATTTAAAGAAGTGTCATGATCCGGCTATGTGCAGGCAGGAATTGGACCCAAATGCAAACTCACGGGGACAAAAACAAAAACACAGCTTTATTGCTGGAAAACAGATCACAAACAATACAAAACTACACTGGGAAAAACGAATTATAATGTACACCAGGAGACACACGGAGAATCACACACAGCATGAGGGAAATCAGAACTGATGAGACAAGGAAGCAAAGTAGGATGCACTCACATGAGACACAGACCTTCAAAGTAAAACCGGAAGTAGCACAGACGCAGACTTGACTAGGGGAGACAGAGCAACTAAGAAACACAGAGAACAACAACAACAAAGAGACACAGAGGGCAGCTACTGAAAACTCGGAAAACTAAACTGAATACAAGAAAGCCAAACTAAGACACTAGACTATAGAAAACTGGGGCAACAAAGAGAACTAAGATCATAATAAAAAAACTCTGAGACACAGGAAACTCAACACTTTGTCGCCAACCCAGGATCATGACAAGAAGTCCAGACGCTTTTCTTTCCAAGCTCCTTAGAGTACGATGACCTAGATGACTGAGAACCTTCACAGACATCTTTTCTTTTGCTCAACTTGAACTTTTGTTACATGAAGCTGGAATCCTAATTGAACATTTGATTTTTAAAACTAATTGTTCAGCTGTAACCTAATGGGGAGAAAATATAGGTGACAGAAGCCGAAGATAAACATATGGAGAAAAAGATCAGACACAGACAGACCTGTGATATTAGTTACCCACATAGCAATAGGCAGATCTTTTCTTTTTTTAAATAAAAAGCTTCGTTTGAAAGTTTTTTTTATGTGTCACATGTTTGAAAACATATTTGGATGTCAGTTACAATTAGCTGGTACTCTCTCCAGTGTGGCTGAAACACAATAACTCTGCAAAGATGTGGGTCAAAATTCTTCCACAGTACTGTAAAAGACTCATTGCCTGTTATCACAAACACTTGCAGATTGCAGCTGTTGCTGCTAAGGGAGGCCCAACCAGTTATTAAGTTTGAGGGCCAAATAACTTTTGCACACAGATTTGGATTTTTTAAAATATATATATATATATATTTTTTAGATGATCTGAAATATTAAGCATGCCAAACATATACAAAAAGGAAATCAGGAAGGGAGCAAACACTTTTTCACCCCACTGTATTTTGAAGCTGTTTGCTATGCTTTTTTTCTGTGTGGAAATAACAGATGACTCCAGAGGTTACTGTGGTTTGTCAAATGAAGCACGAAAGGCCACTGTGTCAGCCTGTCCTAGCAGGGCTCTAGAGTGCGACCAATTTGGTCGCAAATGCGACCAAATTTTTCAGTGGTGCGACTAAAAAAAAAAATTTGGTTGCACCTGTGCGACCAACTGTTCGGGTAGCGAAAAAAAAAAAAATCTGCAACCTTCCCTGTGGTCAGCAACAGACACACATTATGCCCCTATTGTGGACTAAACCAATCAGAGATAGTCAGGGGCGGGACCTCTCTGATTGGCGTGGTCCAGTTGAAAGTGCAGATGGAAGTGGGAGGTGAGTAGCTTGAATAAAGCGATATCAATTCATTAAATCCTGAATCGACTTTTAAATATAACTGTGTTTTGCCAGAAACGCCAGTTTCTCAGATTAAAGCTCACAAAACCATTTCAACAACCAAACAGCAAATGAGAGCAGGTACACGGATTCCACACAAAGACGTAAACACAGAACGGACCGACGCATCAGAATCAACTTTGTCTTTCTCGGCTTTCTCACCTGACGGCCCGTAGACGGACACGCTGTCGGAGCTTAGCGGTTCTGATGCGTCCGGTCCGCTGTGTTTACGTCTTTTTGCGCTGATTCTGAGCTGCAGGTTTTGTCTCTCTCCAACCAAAATTCACCGAGCCAGCAGCAAAAGAAGCACTCCACTTTACTTTTCTTTCTTTTAAAAAAAAAATAAAAAATGAAAAGCTGCATTTGGAAAAAAAAAAGTATGTGTCATATGTTTCAAAAAGTATTTGGACGTCAGTTACAATTAGCTGGTTCTCTCTCCAGTGTGGCTGAAATACAAGAATACTGCAAAGATGTGGGCCAAAATAATGAACATCTTAAATTAGAAACTGCATTTTGTGTTTATTTTTGTTATGTTTCTCTAATATTTTAATATTTTAGATGATCTGAAATGTTAATCGTTCCAAACATACACAAAAAGGAAATCAGGAAGAGAGCAATGACTCCAGAGGTTACTGTGGGGGTTTTCTTTTAAATGAAGCACGAAATGACACAGTATGAGTCAGCCTGTCCTAGTGTGAGCTGTTTAGGAGAAATAAAATACCAAATTAACCACTCTCCTGTTAATATAGCATATATACAGCTGTGCCACCATGGGATCATTTTCAGTTTTTTTTCACCTTGACCACACCAGCCTGTTGAGTGACCACACCAACAGGGTCATTGACCTTCATTCATAGAACTAGTGTTACCTCTGTAACCATCTGTTTCATTTCATGCTTGGTCGACAAGCCACCACTGTTACACTAATGGTGCTTGAAAATAAACAAAACAGTTTAGCAAATAAAGTCAGGAGAGATGTGTACCAAGGCTACAAATCTCAAGACACACATAAAACAATAAAGGCTTCACTGACAAAGTGAAGAAACAGACCTCTGACTGTATCGTCCATGAAGGCTATAGCTGAGAAAGCAATAAAACTGAACAGAAGAAACACACACTCACACACACACACAATCGTGGAAGGGATCATTCAAGCCTATTTTGTGACCTGGAGAACTGTTAAATGATGACATCATAGTCAACCGTGTAAACTTGCAAAAGTGCTAAATTGATGGAAAAAGTCCAGCTGGAAGCTGCACAGCTGGAATCGCTCTTGAAGAGAGCGTAAGTGGTGGCCATTCCCATAATGGAATGTGTCACCACACCTGCGGTATTTCAGCACTGGAATAAGCTAGGGATGATGGTGATTGAGAAACAATGTTCACATTGTTAGTGTAAGTAAATATGAGGAATTAATAAAATGGAAAAATAACTTGTTCTAACTTCCTATTTTGCAATATGACAGTAGAAATACATACAAAGAGTGTGAGTTTGTTTGTTTTTGTTTTTCTTGTGACATTACCAATAAGTTTGATGTGTCACAACGACATTCTTCCTATTGAAAAAACAAAAGTTGTATCCAAGATGGCCGACTTCTAAATGGCCACCATGGTCATCACCCATCTTGAGGAGTTTGCCCCCTCACATATACTAATGTGCCACAAACAGGACTTTAATATCACCAACCATTCCCATTTTATTACGGTGTATCCATATAAATGGCCCACCCTGTATTTTGTATAGTATACTATTCTATTTTATCTTCTATTTTAGCTTTTTTCTTAATTTTTGCTGCTCTTAATAATAATGATAAGGGGCATCAACACAGGCTTCATATGGACACCCCCCCAAGTGAGTGAGAAAGCCACAACCCATTTGCACTGAGTATTTAAGATGCCTGCTGAGCACTTACTGAACAGATACATTACTGCAGCTCTGAAGCACACACCAACTTCCTGTTTTGAAGAGATCAAAAGAGCTTCATTATGGATGCTGGTAGAAGACAGATTTTGGGTTTGGCTTTAGCCATCATCGGTGTATTGGGGACCATCATGATCTGTGGTCTCCCTGCCTGGAAAGTCTTCATTAATACTGAGTACCATCATGGAATTTATGGGGCATGGTATGGTTTGTGGAAAATCTGTACAATATACACCACAGGCAAGATGGAATGCGTTGGATATGAGGTTTTTCCACCACTGGTAGATGACGCCATGAAAGCTACCAGAGTACTCGTCATTATCGCAATCCTCAGTGGGATCTTTGGAATCCTGCTTGGTGTGGCCGGGAACAAGCGCATTAACTTCATGTTGGATGATGGGCAAAAACGCAAAGTGGGCTTTGCTTCTGGAGTTGTCTTCATCATTGCAGGTTTCTTGGTGCTCATACCTGTCTGCTGGATGGCCAACATCACCATTCGTGAGTCCTACAATGACAGACATAACAGTGGTGTCCGCATACAGCTGGGAGCCTCACTCTACATTGGCTGGTTCACCACTGGGCTTCTGGTCCTGGCAGGAGGCCTGCTCCTGTACCGACAGGAATGATACTGTCATACTGAAAGAAAGGCATTCATTATCACAGCTATGTAAGGCTTGCTTTTTTCCCCCCAGCCCATTGAAAACAAGAGTAATGTTTGTTTCCAATGTTTTCATAAAACATTTCTTTTATGAACTTCTGTTTTTCCCTTCAGTGATGACAATAATAGAGCCTGAAATTTAATGAAAGTAAGAAGAAATGTTATCAATATGAATGTGTAATTTAAGTTCTTTCTTTATCCCCCCCCCCCCTCCTGTGTGAAATTATTACGCTGTGTGTGTAATATTCCTATAGAATGTGTATGCAGTGGTTTAAGTCTAAGCCTGATAACTATTTCAATATATTTCTTATAAACTGCTTCCATATTGATGATAATGTGATTTTCTTTTACTCTTTGAATACTTTCTTTTGAGTTGTTGTTGTTGTTGTTGTTTTTTACTTTTATTGCTTTATTGCATATCAATAAAATTTTGGTCAAATTAAAATTTATATTTCTAATCATGAGAGATCATGTGTTGCTAATCTTTTACATCACTGTCTCTGTTTTAATGTCAAAAGCCTAAATAAAGACTCTGAAAAAATATTTTAGTTTGGGACATATTTTCTGTTTTAAAAAAGACAGAAGAAGACCTGAAGAAAACAAATATTAACAAATACAGCACAGATTTGTTTTTTGTTTTTAAGTACATTTGTTAATATGTATTTATAACATCCATTTTAGATTTCCACTTGAACAAAAATATTGTTTAATTAAATAAGTAATTAACTCATTCACTGCCAGCCATTGGCAGTGAATGAGTTAAACCCATTGACTCATTCACTGCAATTGACGGCTATAGATGTCAATGGCAGTGAATGAGTTAAATGTAATTAACACTGACAGATAAATCTACAATTTACACTTATAAATATATAATATTTTCTAAACTAGACTGTTCAACTCAAACACAGAGAGAAAATCCAGTTGCACTTGCAGACAGTCAGAAAGGCAACTTAAAAATCTTAAAAATCTTTCTTAAAAATCATTGTTATTGTTGATTTTTAAATCAACAATAACAATGATAAGAAGAAGAAGAGTCTGCACAATGACAACAAAAATTTGAGCAAATAGAATAAATCAAAGCATAAAGGTCAGCACAAGAAAACACAATGACAACAACCCAAGACTCAAGACCTGTCGGGAAATTTCTAAGGAAACCAAGTGGGACAATAGTGCTAAACCAATGTATTACATTTTACACACACATTGCACATACCTTTATAACTGACCAATGCTCATGTTTACTGCACACACAGCATAGTCTCTCTATTAATTATTAAAAAAAACTTAAATTCTGCACGTTTTTTTTTTTTTAATTATATTTTAACTTCACATTGTTGATTTCTTGTAGCCTAGATGTATTAGACACTGGTTACAAGTCTGCTTTACTTGCTTGGTAGCCAAAAAATACTGTAAATGTACATGCTTTCTTATTGTTTGAAAATAGATCAAATTTCCAATACCCACCATTATCACCAGAAACATCGAGCACTCAGAGGATGTAGACAACTACACAACTACTAACATATATACCCACTGTGCTAGTTTTCTGTGGACATTAAAACTGCTACTTAACTGAACTGACACATGTGGTTGTACTAACGAGGTGGACTATACATGAAATTTAACTACAGAAAATGCAGCAACAGTTCAGCGTTGTGCATTTCACTCACCCTGTTTGCACAGGAAGAGCATTCTCTCTTTCATGGGGGAAAGGTTTTATTAATGTAGCCGGATGATTTAAACCTGCTGTCAATGAGTGATCATGGCCATTTTGAATCTGCTGACCTATGACCTGTCTGCTTAATCCAACTTGTTTGTGCACTTAGAGGATTCTTGCTTGTGGCATCTCCTGTTTGTGCTGGGGTGCAAGGTTTACTACTCCTCCCCGGGCAAGCATAATACAACAGAAGAAGTATGTATTTAACTGTTTGATGTGTTATTCGTTTTGGACCTAATCTTTGACTTGAGCCATTTGCACGGTAGAAATTGCTGGCATGATGTGTCACCTGTTGTTGCTGGGTTGGGAAGCCTCCTCTCCTGTCTAAGTGGAGTATTTCATTGGGCCTCGTATGTATCAGCCGCCCTTTCCTTTGCATTTGGCTTTGAATTTAATTGGCAATCTAATAAATGCAATTTGTTACTTTTTAGATACTAAAGCAGCTGCCGCTCCGTGGGATGCCCTGCTGTTTCATGTACATTTGTACTGTTTTAGTTTTTTGGTTCATTGGTATTGTTGTCAAGGCGGACCTGTGGAAGAGTAAGTACATGTGAACCCAAAACGCAGATTTGGATGCAGACAGCTGGAATGAATCTTTACTAGGATTTGAAGTACACAAGAGAAAGACAGTACACGAGGGAAATGTGTGTGGGGTGCGGAACTCAAACATGGGTCTCTGAAACAGAGGGAGACAGAGGTTAGGAGGGATACTGGGTATGAAGATGTGACAGACTGGTTTTCTAGGTCTTACTTTACTAGCAGGTGGAGAGTGCCTACCCACATAGCAGACAGGTCTGGCTCAGATCTGGTGTCAAGCCAGCAGTGCTGGCTGACTTCTGGTATGGTAAGTGCTAGGGGTGCAACGATACACAAAATTCACGGTTCGGTTCGATACTTTGGTGTCACGGTTCGATATTTTTTCGATACAAAAAATTTTTTTCATGCCTTTTTAATTTATCATTTATTAAAATTATAAATATATATTTTAACTCAAAAGTACAGTGTTTAAATTTAATGTTGCTGAAACAACAAAGTAATAAAATATATGTGGCCCGGTCATGGGGAATGAGACAGGACACAGGAAATACTCTTTTGTGAGCTTTTTTATTCTCCGACTGTACTCGGAGGAGCACAGTTTTAATTCTGTAGTTTTGAGTGAAACGGCAAAATTTAACTATTCCACTGGCTCAGCCTAAACTGCCTTTCAGGGTCTGAGACAAGAGTAACTATCATATGTACATGTTAAATCCAAACAGTATAGACAACAGTAGTGACCTGTCAAGAAACAAATACAACAACAAAAAAGAGAAAACAAAACAAATAAACACATTGTTTAGATCCCACAACTTCACAGGTCAACTGGCAATAAAGTGCACTGTAAACTCTCTTTTAAACATACATTTCTATGGGAGAACACCATGAACTCACTTCGGTTTCTCCACACAGCTACTGTGCTAGGACAAGTACACA
>NW_005187427.1:5052184-5061697 GCF_000239375.1 Pundamilia nyererei | reverse complement strand
CCTAGGCTGCACTGTCGAGCGCAGATCCACTGAGCGCTCAACACAGACAGCATCGTCAGAAAAAAAGTTGATAAAATAAATTAAAAATTTTGCGTAAAAAATATGCGTACCGAACCGAAAGCACTGTATCGAACGGTTCAATATCGATACGAGTATCGTTGCACCCCTAGTAAGTGTGTGTCGTCCACATATGGGCCAGGCCTGGCAATGATAGCACTATCTTATTTTTATATTTTTATGACAGTATGTTTGCACTGAAGCACCGCAGCAGTTTCCTAATGTTGTAAACCTGCTCAACATCTGGCAATAAAACCCTTTCTGATTCTGAATCCCTTTCTGATGTGATGGCATGCCACATCTGGCCCAATTATGGTTTGGTTTATGTGGCCCAGGCTCATAGAAAACGGGTCTGGCCCCGATCCGGCATCAAGCCGGCACTTCTAACTGACTGGTGTCATGGCAGGGTGTATGTCAACCAGATGTGGGTCAGGACCGCCAATGATGGCACTATTTATGTTCCTATTTTAGTTAGAAGACCCGAATACCATGTTGCAATACTATACTGCTATGGTAGCCAACGTTTCAAATGCAGGTTTGACAGGTTTGTGAGTGTACACTTTATCCACAACCTAGTGAGGGTTCACTCATGTTTACTACCGGGTGGCTGTAGCTCAGAAGGTAGAGCAGGTCACCTACTGATTGCAAGGTTAGTGGTTTGATCCCTGGCTCCTCCATTTTGCATATCAAGTGTATGAATGTAGTTAGGAAGTGCTCAGTTTAGAGACTATCACTGTCTGCAACAACATACATATTAAAAAAAAGGGTGAAAGACAATATCTGCACTGGCTACTGATACAGAAAAATAAAACTAATAAACCGAACAAAATTGACAGCCACAATATGTCGAATTACACCAGGTTAAAACAGGTGTAATTCCTAACCCAGACCATGGGGTTAATTGTAACATTTCACTTTTTGTGTTTGAGACCATACCATACAATTAGTAATTGTGTTGCCCAGAAAATAGCTGTACTATTTAATAACAGAGACATGTAAATCCTTTGCATTACATTTTGGATCCACAACCTTAAAAGAGCTCCAAGCTACAGACAGAAATGTCAGAAATGGTACAACTATCCCCGGTCTCCCCTACCATACAGAAAATTACAGAGGTCACAGTAGAAGTGCTGCAGAATATATTACAGTAACACTGTAAATAGTAAAAGTAACAATAAAAGTACCATAAATTGCACTACTACTGTAAATGGATAATACAGAAAAAAGTGTGCTGTACAAGAAATTCCACTACAAATTCCACTGTAAATGAAATTACATTTATTAAACAGGACTGTTGTGAGAACTCTTTGTCCCTCCTTCAAGGCCACCTGTGTCATGGTCCTGCGGCCATGACTGAGTGACTTTGTGTTTGTGTCCCTTATTGTTATTATTCTCTTTATTATTCATGGGCTGTTTTGGGATGGTTTGTGTTTTGGGATTTTTAGATACTGGGTTCTGGCTTTGTGCTCCCTCTGTTGGTCCCTGGTGTTAGTGTTCCCCTGTCTCGTCAGGTTAATCAGGTCCAGCTGTTTCCCCCACCTGTGTGTGATTTCCCAGTGTCTCTTTGTGTACTTATAGTGTGTGATTTCCTCTGCTCCTCGTCGCGTCGTCTGTGTTCATACCCGGTGAATCCCCTGCGTGCTCTCCCTGCTGTTCTCCCTTCATGTTCAGGTTTGCCACTCCCTTCGTGTAGTTTCTCCCAGTTTAGTTCGTCCTTAGTTCTGTTTTGCCATCTCCACTTTATGTTCAGTATTGTCAATAAATCACCTTCACATCTGAGTAAGTGCTGCATCTCAGTCCTCCTTTCCACTCTTCACACGGCCGCTGCCCCAGACCGCGACAACCTGGGTCCACTGGAGACTGTTGACCTTTGCTTAATCGGGCGTGGTGACACTTTCTCTCAGCTGAACACGGGAAACACACACACACACACGGAACATGTACACTGATACTGATAAACACTATCACCGTCCCTCCCCTGAATCCAACGCCTCCTCCCATGCTTACCTCCCATCCGATGGGGACAGCGAATCAGCTGGAGGCGTGATTGAAGATTGTAGCGGTCCCAGATCCAGCTGTGCACACTGGGATATTCTCCCATGTTGCTTGTCTGTGTTTTATTGTTGTTGGAGTCAAATTGTTAAATGTTGCCATTATTGTATTTAAATGTGTAAGTCTCGGTTCAAACTGTATGATCAAAGACATTCCTTTGTATCTGACCCCCGGCCTGTTGAATGGTGGGGGAGGCTATAGTCTTTTATTATAAGGACACATCCTATGTGAGGGTTCTGTTTTCTTGTTTAGTAAACTTCTTGCCTTTATGACCCTTTTGGTGAGCAGGAGGTCACACAAACGCACACATTCACATGCACTTACACACACACACATACAGATGCTAGCACATACATGCATACACACACACACACACACACACATTCCCGTACATGCATACTCACACACACATACACACACGTGCTTACACGTGCACACACATACACACATAGTACCTTATCTTTTAGAACCATAGGGGTGTTTTACAGTGGGTGGTGCTTGTGTGTACTGTAACTGTTTTCAATAAAAGGCGGCAAGCAGAGGCCGGGGTCGAGGTCGTCGGTGGTTGGATTCACAGTGCTTTCCTGAGACACCGACCGGGGCCTTCCTTGCGCAAGTAAAATTGATCGATCGCTGATTGTCTTGCTTCCTTGTCGTTAACGGGAATACGTTTCTAAACCAACGGGGCCTGTGGAAGCGCAGACCCAACAATTGTGCTATGGTGTGTTGATATCTGTGCATTCCTGGACTATCCTTTTGTGTTACACATTTTGATGTTTTTTTCCCTTGCTACCTAGCCTGACCTGTCTCCCCAATGTGATGTTTGTGTATTGTATGTATGGTCGGCAAGGTCTGTCATCTCGGTTGTGGGCAACTGCAACTGACAAATAAAGGCTATCTCATCATCATCATCACATTTGGAAGTACTATAAAAGATATCACAGTAATGCTGTCAATCAAAAGTACAGGACTAGTACTGTGGTATCTACCTGCCAACTAATTGCTGTAGATTTTACTTTTGGATTTACTAAAAGTAAATGGATTTACTTTTGTGTTGTGCATTTGGTCGAGTATTATTTAACTTTTGTATTCTTTTTGTTAAGAATTGTTGTTAGGTTAATGTATTGCTCTTGTTAAATGATTACATTTTTTGTAAAGGTATTATTTTCCTTGTGTAATGCCTTGTCTTAGTGGGATGACCTGTGTTCGTTACTGGTGCTTCTATTTATGTCCTTTGGTTAAACAATTGCATTAAAATCATTACACACCGAGGAAGCCACAATTAAATACACAATCTCCGAGTATAAAAAAACAAATCCGTTAATTTGATTGATTTGAATTGATTTGAATCAATAAAAATAAATGATTTTCTATAAATTTGTGATCCATTTATGATTATGGATTCCAAGATGTTTTTTATGGAAATCCCGTTTTATTTTGTTTCCCTTTTTTCAGATTACCAGGGCAGCTCTGCATAGTTATCTGTCCGCATGGGCCAGTGGGAACAAGAAGCATTCTGCTAAAGTGTGCATAGTTATCTGTCCGCATGGGCCAGTGGGAACAAGAAGCATTCTGCTAAAGTGTGGACTCTGACCAGCAACATCTAGTAAGACCAAGACAGCATTTTCCATTTCCCTGCTGGTATTTTTTTTTTGTTGGATCTTGTGTATCTTGTGTTCTCTGGCCTTTGCTTATCTCAGTCTTTTTGCAGAATCAGAAAACAAAAACAACGTTTAGTGTAAATTCTTTTTCATCCAGGTGGACGACGATAAGACTGTGTAACAAAGGATGACAGCTTTGGTCTTGTGAGGAAGCAAAGCTCAGGGAGAAGTATTATTAAACTGTTATATGGTCCCCACATGTGTGCTGCTGAGAAGGATACAGGGATACCTGCAGCCAAAAATAAGCCTCCTCACGTTAGTCACAGTTTGCAGAATGCTATAGAAAGAATGAGATAGCTGAGGTATAAAATGTTTGATTAAATAGATAGAAAGAGAAATTTCTTCCCTAAAATTATCATTTTTTAAAATCTTTTTCAGCTTTAAGTCTCTCAGCATGCTGAGGTCACAAAAACAAAAGAAGAAACCTGACTTACAGCAGTGTTTGGAGCTTTTTGTCATTATGAACTCCCCTGAAGTTTGTCCCTATTAGCAAAGCAGTAAGTACACAATACTGTACACAACTTTGCTCATAGTTGCTCATAGTTCCACAATATATTAATATTTTTATAATATATAATAATATCTTTGACAATGAATATCTTTTCTGTTCTTCAAGAATTTACTTTTTGAAATTTGTATTTGAGATTGCAGAATGTTACAATATATTTTCTGTTCAATATTTAGTTCATTCAGAGTTGCATTTTGTAAAATAAAAAAACAAAACCCTATACAGTGAAACCCAATATACTTAGTATATTGGTATATTGAGTGGTGGTAATAAAAATTGAGAAAGGCCAATAGTGATCACTGGCTTTCTTAGGGCCTTGTTCAGATTAAATAGAACAAGATACAAAGCATTAAACCTAGTGGGAGTATCCCCCCAAAGAGGGACAAAGGACCCCCTGATGATCCTCTACCTAATCACATGAGCCAAGGTGTGAAAGCGGGTGTGGGTCACAATCAGCCAAGGTTTCGGGTGAGCTCATTGTGAAACCTGGCCCCACCCTATCATGTGATTTCCTGAGGTCATATGGCCCAGGGTGTCAGTGGGCGTTAAAGCGTCTGGATCTCAAAACTGGATTATAGATAGCAGACAGTTGGTGTCGTAACCCACCGCCTCTGTTCAAAGAGGACCATCTGTCCTCTCTGTCCAAAACGTGAAGATTGGCATCCTCGAAAGAGTGACCTTTGAGTTTTGAAAGAGGAGTGAAAGAAGCCATTTATGTCCACTGTGAGCGACCATCTTCGGCCCACCGAGCATTTGCCAGGTGGGCCAATTCAGGCTGCAGACCCTGAATTGGGATACAGCCTCAGTTTTGCTCTCCCTGTCTCGTTAATCAAATGTAGTTCACCTGTGGTCCCTGGTGTGCTCCATCTCCCTGATTACCTCATGTAAGTCCTCAGTTCCCCCCTGTTCTCTGTCATATTGTTGTCTTACATACTCTTAATGCTGTGTGCATCCTGATCCTTATCCTATCTATAGTACTTCTTAGATCGTATTTTATTCTCAAGTTCATAAGCCCCTGCAGAAAAGCTGTGTAAAATTCATGTTTTGTCTCCTGAGTCCTGCACTTGATGTCCTCAGTCTGGCTGGTACACAGCCAGTTCATGGCAACAACAAACAAACCTCCCCAACCGAGATGACAAAACTTAGGGCAAAAAATTATACAAATAAATGCATAATTATTGCATGTTGTATGTAAGTATGTCATTTGTTGACATACTTACATACAAGTTAAATGGCTGCCAAACCCTATAAAAACTTTGCTGCTTTTTTCCTTCAAAGTTGATTTCAGTTTTTTAAGTATAGGAACTCTGTTACATGTTAATCCAATGAGTGTGGGTGGGCGGTGTCTCATCTTTCCCTCTTATGTTAACTTCTATCTATTAGCGTACGAAAACCAATTTGGTCAATTGGTCTTTAAGAGATGATCTATGAACTCTGCTTCCAGGCTCAAACAACTCTGTGTTTATTAAGGCTGTTGTGCTTTCAACATGTTTTAATGCTTGATCTATTTAATCTGAACAAGGCCCTAAAAAAGGCAGTGATCACTATCGGCCTCTCTTGATTTTTATTACCACTATTCATTTGAAAGCTCAGTTTTTAAAACCTTAGGATGTAACTACAGCCCAGCCCATGCAGCAGTACATTATCCCTTTCACGGACAGTGGTCACTACAGTGGACAGCTATTCAAAGGCTGTTTTCTTGTATTTGTGTCAGTGTTGACTTGCACATAAACCACTACATTGGACACTGATGTGTCACTCCATACCCTGACACCTACTGGTCAACCAGTGGACATGTGTAAGTGGCTCTTTTAAAAGCACATGTTTTAAAAAATTAAGTTCAAAAAAATATTTTTTTATGCCTAAAGATGAATAAAAATACTTGATTGAGGTTGTCATAATTCATGCATAAAAGGGTTAAATATTACAAACAGACAGGAGATTAGAAGACATATTGGTGTCTTCTAATTACATCCAGCATTTCACAGTTATTGCCAATGCACAGTGCAGCATCTCCTGATTGCGAACGAATACAGTATGACATCATTTTCAATTAATGTGTCAAAGTAATTTATCAAAAAATATTGGGTTTAACTATATGGGGGTTTTTTATTTTACAAAATGTAGCTCTGAAGGAACTAAATATTGTACAGAACTTATTGCTTTGCTGATAATGACAAAGCTCCAAACACTGCTGCAAAGTCGAGTTTCTCCTTTTGTTTTTGTGACCTCAGCAAGCTTGACTTGAAGCTGCAAAAGATTAAAAAAAAAGATAATTAAAGGGAAGAAATTTCTCTTTTAATTTTCTTTCTATTTAATTCTTTAGCGTTCTGCTCAACTAATTGGTAGAGCACATTTTCAGGTCCTATATCTAACTGAGGCTTTCACTGCAATTTGCCTACCTTAATGAGTCTTTTCTACCAATTGGTTTACATCTGTAATGCCCAAAAAATCCACCAGAAGGCACTGTGAATGTAAAAGGTTGGCTCTTCTTATCCCTCTCCCAACCAGGAAGTCAGAAACTAAAAAAACATCCAACATATTTTGAGTGTTTTTGATTAAACTAAGGTAGGAAGATATACTTTTTTGATATATGATAGTGTTAGAGGACTTGCTTAACAGATGTATGTCACTGGACAGCATTAAAAAAGTGAAATTAAGTGTTAAATAATTTTTTTTAAAAGTGGTCAACCAAATGGTTTATTTGTCACTTTATGGTGCTACTACTAACATAACCTAAATGTTATTACAATTGATTATTTGCCATAAAATCAAACCACTAGACCCATTTTATTTATCCATTGCTTTTGATAAATCACATTAAGTGTTAGCACCAGGGGCGGATCAAGAAGGGTGGCATGGGGTGGCAAGTGGCACCCTAAAATGATCCCTTGCCACCCCAAGTGCCACCCCAGTTTTGCATATGACAGTATTGTTTATTAAAATAAGATAGCATTAACAGTTTGAGCGTAGTTACAGTCAATAGTGAATATAAATATAAATATGAATATATTGCATAGTGTCAAAGAGTCAAAAATTGTATTTCAGACCTTTTTTCAGACCAAATTAAAATAACGTGCCGTTTTACAGCGTCCAGAAGATGGTCTGTGTATTCAAACCCACCTCTGGCGCTGGTGCCCTACCTTCATTTTTAAATGCATATAGACACTGAGAGTTTTCAGGAGGAGCTGGGCTGCTCTCTGGCAGGAAGCACCATGCCCTCCTGTGTTTTAAATGCACTTTGGAACAGCAGGCAGCAACACTACATATGAGCAGGTGGAGGGAGGTTTGGGGTCTTTACACACCCCCGTTCCGTTAACTGTCAGGGCTGGGGGGCTGGGAGGAGGTGCTGGCCGTCGGATTGGGGTCTGGGATGCGGAGCCTCCCTGTTACTGCAGATAAGGAGGCGGTCTGCTTTCCTCCACCCCAGAGAGAAGGGTTGCATCTCCTGGGTCCGGGTGCAGTTTACCCCTCTGGAGGCAGGGGTACCTGGACTTGGGATATGGAGTATGTTTGGGGAGTGTGACTTTGTGTACAGTGTCTATTTGTGTCTGTCTCCACGTCAGGTGAGTGCCGAGTATTTATTTGTGTATATGGGGGTGGGAATGCACGTTTGTGTCTGCGTGCGCCTGTTCGTCTGTGTCTATATGTCAGGTTGGGTCTTAGACTCCACCTCTCTGGGTACATCTCAGGCTCTCCGAGGAATGGAGGCCTATCTCCCCTCACCACACTCCCTGCCGGTGGTTGATGTCCTCAGACGTTGGTGTGTTGGTGGTTCTTGGTGCCTGGGGCTGGGCGCTCATATGTACCGACTCACTCCTGGTGGCCGATTGGCGGGGCCTGGCGCCTGTGGCCCGGCTGGGCCCCTTCCGGGGGGTGGGGTGCCCTCTGGGCTCTGGGCCTTAGGCCTGGTCCTCTCTGGCACAGCTGGCTGCCGGCAGAGCCTGCGGGCACGCCACTGCAACGCCTCTTCTCCTTGGGTCCTCATGCTCTGGGGCCTCTGGATGTCTGGACCACACAAAGGCAAATGTGTCCAACAGATAAAGGTATAAGAATATGGAATTCTCTTCGAGATAATCTCAATCTCAAATATGCACAGTTTTAAAATGTGTTAAATACTTAAAATGATAAATCAGTATGAAGAACACAAAAGTAATTTGGGCTAAATATGGAAGGAACAATATTTCTTTGCCATCTAGTAGTGTTGTATATTGTTGATTATACTGATTTATTGTTTAGTTTAACATGTCTTGATATGTAACAATGCAAGAGTGTTTTTGGGGTTGTTGGCGCCCTCTTGTAGGGATAATTAGATTTCAGATAGGGGGCAGGTGCTAATAAGAATTTGTTCTTCTCCCTGTTCCTTTTTCACCCATGAGTGCAGTGTTATATTAATGGGAAAGAGGATTTGTATGTAGGAAATGAAATGCAGTTTAAAGTAATAAAGTTACTTTTCCTAGTAATTAATTACTTTTATAATACTGTAACTCAGTTACTAACTCAGTTACTTTTTTGAAGAACTAGAAACTGTAACTAATTACTTTTGTTTTTACAACACATGTAAAAACAAACACACATTTAGTTTTGTTTTTTTAATTATACTGCACTACAATTATACTGCTAGATAGATAAATCTCATTCCTCTCAATGGCCTCAGAGCAGTGAAAGGCAGCTTATACCGGTAAATACCAGAGTTTCATCCACAATGCGCATGTGAAAACTATGGGGGGGGAAAAGCTGCTGGTGTCTCAGCTTGCCCAGCTCAGTCAGTGTAATCGGGAGATGGACACGCCCACATTAAAGTGAGAGTCTGCCAGAGATTGAGGTAATCAGTTTTCATCAACAATAGCAGACTGTGGCCACAAGATGGCAATAATGTAAAGGTTAGATGTATCTAAGGAGAAAGATTGCTATACTTTGGTCATTTCTTCTCTCTGCCCTTGAAGGAAATATTGTTTTTCCTACTTTGTTCTTCCTGTCTGGATGCGCGCTGCACGCCTGGTTGCACACATTATTTCAGCAGTACTTTGAGCTTGGAGTGGAAAGGCAGCATGTTTTTTGGGAGGAAAGGTTTTATTCATTTGATAATATAGGAATCATAACACACACATACATTAAGCAATCAAATAAATCAGCAAATGAACCACTTTGGCTGCTTTATTGCCAGTGTTGGGGAGTAACGGAATACATGTACCGCCGTTACGTATTTAGAATACAAAATATGAGTAACTGTAT
>NW_005187427.1:5044079-5050487 GCF_000239375.1 Pundamilia nyererei | reverse complement strand
TACCTCCGTCTCCTCCTTGTCTGAACTCGCCACAATATATTAAGTAATCCAAAGTATTCAGAATACGTTACTGTCATTGAGTAACGTAACGGAATACGTTACAGAATACATTTTGGGGCATGTATTCTGTATTCTGTAATGGAATACATTTTAAAAGTAACCTTCCCAACACTGTTTATTGCTGCCTTGATTATGGGTGAGATTGTGTTATATTATGAAAATTAGGATATGACATGTAAAACTTAGTTATTTCATAGTATTTCCTTAACTCTTAAGCCACCATGATTTAATTGGCTCAGTTTGCATTTACCATACCTCTACTAATTCTTTAAAATTTGATAAAAATCTAGCTCCACGGGCACGTCACTGCAGACCCCTGTGGCTTCTGCTCCCTGGCTGCTGTGTGACCCCTCGTCTGGGGCTCCACTCAGCTCCTCAACCGAGGGTGACACGGTTGCCCCTCTGATGGTCCTCCTTGGGCTCTTGCACTCTGGGGCCTCCATCTGCTGCTTCATGCCCTGGGGGACGGGGTGTATAAATAAGTTATGCTAGCTTGGACACTGCTAGCATAATGGACTGTGTTTGTTTTTTTTGTTTTTTTTATAAATGGGGCTCCCACACAAACGCCCCTGCCCCAAAAAAGGCATATACCTTTGACGTTGCATGACGAACACCGTATTCCTTGTCCACATGTAAACGCAAAAACTGAGTTTTCGAATATCTCCAACCTGACTGGAGTGGGTTTTTTTTTAAAGTCTCTGTTTTCGGTAAATCAAAATGCAGTTTTTTGTGGACAAAAGGCCCAAACGCATAGAGAAAGCTGCGTTTTCAAAAATACCCATGTAGGTGTGGATGTAGTGTAAAAGAGTTAGTAGTTTACCTGTAATTTGTTGCAGTTTACTTTTATTTGTTTAATTGTTTACTAAATGTTTGAGGTGTGAAATATATTGCAATGGAGTTAGTTGTTTCAGTATTATTTTTACACGTCCACAATGGCTGACAAGTTAATGTCACAGGCGGTCAAGTTTCTGCAAAACCTCAATAGACTGTATATTTGACATAACAATCGAATTAACTTCCAAGAGCTCCCATGCTTTGCTGATTACAGAATACTACTGGATTTTTAAAATACAGCCTTCTTACTGTAAAACTGTGCTGCAGTTTTTACAGAAATTTGTTGCAGTGCTCCTTTTTTCAGAGGAAAGAACAAGATTCATATTAATAAACTAGCACAGAAAAAGAAAGCAGAACAGGAGCTGAAGTGATTCATTTCCATTCTTTGGAAGTGAATCACTTCAGCTTTCAGGAGGTGATAATCACTCACCTCCTGAAAGCTGCACTTGCTGGATGCCTTGAACTTCCTGATGCCAGTATACCAACTCCTCCTTCAGAAAACTCCAACATGATAATGGCAACTATACCAGCACGAACAAGTCCAAGGGAGCGTACTCCACTCTACATTTAATATGTAGTTATAAGGGCGTAATAGAGTGCTGTGCAGAATTCTGGAGCCACATCCCATTTTTCTGTTAGAAGTTGTCAATTAGTTTTGCAGCTGGTATAAAATAGTGATTGCATGCTCCTACTTAACATTCTGGGAGGCTAAACAGTTGTAATTTTCTTTTGCCATTAGTGTTAAAGAGGTTGTTTGGTTTGTGGAAGTTGTCCAACTCAGCTTTCAAGTCTGGATAGACAATGGTCAAATGAAAGTTAATGTGTAGGTTTTCTATACCTGTTTACTTTATTAGGCAAGTCTGTTTCCTGTATCAGGAAAAGTTTATCAGATAACCACTATATTAGGTTCAGCTTTGACAAACTAATCAGTATCCTTAATAAAGCAGGGCATTAAGTCAGCTCCATTGTCCAGGAATGATTATTTAACTCCAAGGCCTTTCAGCTTTTCAGGCACTTCTGATCCCATTTATGTGTTATTTACATTTTTTAAAGCAAATTCAACAAATGCAGCTCCAGTTTCTGATTCATTCGGTGCATCCTATTCTGCTTTTACATTAATGCATGGTACATGTTTTCATAATACAATGCAGTTGAGCTGGGTCAATAAAATAAAGCTTCAGACATTTCAAATGTTTATAGCAATGGCAGGCAACAACCTTCAAGCTTTCAGCATTGAAGTTTTTAATAATTATGTATGCCGGTGTGCCCAGCCACTATATTAGATACATCAGTTGCAGCTTTGGCACCTATCTCCTCCCATACTATTAGTCATAGGGACATCATTCAAATACTAAAATGATTAACTTAGTTTTGTGACATATGCTTCTGTAGACAGAGTTTTGGCATATATTTTAAATCTCAAAGATCACAAATGCCTGCAGAAAATGAAAGACTTCATATGTCAGTCACAGCAAGTGGTATGATAACTCAACTTTGGGTTTCAAGCCAAGCTGTTCTTTCTGCCAAGTTTCTCTTTTACATCACAGTGGGTTCTAAGGAAATTTGAGGATGTGTCTTATCTAACACGTCCTTTAGTTTCCATAGAACTGAAGAATGTTTAAAGAGGTTTTTATCTCAGTAAACCTGTGTGAAGTGTGTTATTCAATAGGCTGTATTTGACTTTTGATGGTGTTTTTGCACATGCCTGGATTACTTTACTAATGTTTTGAATGTAGTTTTTTTATTGACGTTTTTTCCTATTTAGATTAGGATCTTCTTGTCTGTTTGTTTTTAGTTCCCTTGGTCTTTTCTATTTAGGTTTCACACACTGTTGCTGGTATTTTGGCTCATTCCTCCATACAGATCTCCTCTAGAGCAGTGATGTTTTGGGGCTGTTGCTGGACAACATGGACTTTCAACTCCCTCCAAAGATTTTCTAAGGGGTTGAGATCTGGAGATTGGTTAGGCCACTCCAGGACCCTAAAATGCTTCTTATGAAGCCACTCCTACGTTACCCAGGCGGTGTGTTTGGGATCATTGTCATGCTGAAAGACCCAGCCATGTTTTATTTTCAGTGCCCTTGCTGATGGAAGTTTTCACTTAAAATCTCATGATGCATGGCCCCAGTCATTCTTTCCTTTACACATCAGTCATCCTGGTCCCCTTGCAGAAAAACAGCCCCAAAGCATGATGTTTCCACCCCATGCTACAAAGTAGATATGATGTTCTTTGGATGCAACTCAGCATTCTTTCTCCTCCAAACACGGCAAGTAGAGTTTTGGCCAAAGCGTTCTATTTTGATTTCATCTGACCATATGACATTCTCCCAAGCCTCTTCTGAATCATCCAAATGCTCTTTAGCAGACGGGCTTGAACATGTACTGGTTTAAGCAGGGGGACACGTCTGCCACTGCAGGATTTGAGTCCCTGGCGGTGTATTGCGTTATTGGTAACCTTGGTTACTTTGGTTCCAGCTCTCTGTAGGTCATTCACTGTGTGGTTCTGGGATTTTTGCTCACCATTCTTGTGCTCTTTTTGACCCTCTGGGGTGAGATCTTGTGTGGAGCCCCAGATTGAGGAAATTATCAGTTGCCTTGTACGTCTTCCACTTTTTAATAATTGCTCCCAGAGTTTACCTATTGCAGATTCAGTCTTCCCAGCCTCTACAATTTAGTTTCTTGTGTCCTTCGACAGCTCTTTGGTCTTGGCCATAGTGGAGTTTGGAGTGTGACTAAGCTTGTGGACAGGTGTCTTTTATACTGATAACGAGTTCAAACAGGTGCCATTAATACAGGTAACGAGTGAACTGGACGATATGGAAGTGAAGTTGGACTTGATTGATTTGTTTCGCACGACCTCTGTAAGTGGAAGTTATCGGGCTGTTTTTTGGTTTTTAAGGCAGACCCTTTTTTTTTTGTCATTTCGGTCCGCACTCCATACCAGTTGGTGGCGGTAATGCACCATTTTGCTGTTTGCCAACCGCCAGTAAACCCTATACAGAAGAAGAAGAAGGTAAGGCGTGGAGGACAGAGGATCCTCTAACAGAAGAGGTTACAGGTCTGTGAGAGCCAGAAATCTTGCTTGTTTGTAAGTGGCCAAATACTTATTTTACACCATAATTTGCAAATAAATTCTTTAAAAATCAGACAATGTGATTTTCTTGATTGTGATTTACAGGCCTCTCTCATCTTTTTTTTTTTTTCCAATTTTTATTTTTCAAATGCCAGACAGTCATAAAGCACATAGGTACACATAGAAAAGATAGTCTCTTCTTTCTCTCTCTTTTTTTTTTATAACATTCAGAAACATAAATAACATAGATGGCATGAATACCCCCCACTCCCTCATAATAATTTAAAGATGAATATGTTACAGAAAGATGGATTAACCCGTTCAAAAAACAAACAAACAAACAAACAAACAAAAACAAAACAAACAACAACAAAAATCAACAATAAAGTGCTAATAAAGTGCTAGTACTTATCCTTATAGATTAATATTACCATTAATCAACATTAGTTAATATTAATATTGGTGACTGCATGCTCCTCGGTCAAAGCAAATTAATAATGCTGGTATATCTTAAATGAAGTACTCTTATGAGGTGGTACTGCCAGCAATAGCAGGAAAATTTGTGCACGGTCATGTGTTAGACTACAAAAAGATTTCTCGTGCTGGTAACTTTTCTAAGTATTTAAGTAATGGTTTCCAGTAAGTAAAAAATCTATCCGACGAGCGTCTGAGGGAGAATTGTTTGTATCTTCTCCAATTTTAGAAGTCCAGACTTTGTTTAACGGTGGCTGAGATGATTTCCACAACAATAAGAGAAGCAAAGGCAATAAGGTTATTTTGGATAGCTGTGATACGAAGGTTATTTGGTGGTTTGCCAAAAATAGCAATATGTTGAGTCGGAGTTAGATTTATACCTAATATATCTGAAATTGTTTTGAAGAATTGATGCCAAAATTCATACAGCCTGGGGAACGCTCAAAACATGTGAGTAAGGTTGCAAGGTGTCTGTGAGCATCTATTACATTTATCTGGATATAATTTTAACATTTTTTCTTTACTGTAGTGTAGTAGGTGGAAAACTTAAATTGTATTAACTCATTCACTGCCAGCCATTGGCAGTGAATGAGTTAAACCCATTGACTCATTCACTGCAATTGACGGCTATAGACGTCAATGGCACACACATTGTGGCTAATAAAGTGGCCGCCCATTTTATTAAGTATGCCATTGTGCCTAGCCACTACAGCTGTTAACCTGTGTACCCAGCCAAATTATTAGGTACACCCATGGACAATTTATCAGGTACAGGCCTTGCTACTTTTTTAAGTGCCAATTCTCCTCAGCTTTTTTTAGCTAACCTATTTACTTTCAACCTTTTAGCACAGTAACAAACCCATTGCAGTTTCTCCAGAAATTGCATTGAGTAATATTTCTGCTTTTGTATGTACACACAGTTGTGGAAGGAATGTTTACCAGTGGCTTTACTAGAATCATTTAGTGAAAATCCAAGTAAACATAGTCCACAAAATCACAGTATCAAAGTGAAATGTTGCGAGGCCATAGTATAGGCTGTCTGTTGGCTGCCCACACTAAGCAGATCTAGCCCCACAGTGGGTCCAACAGTGCAGGGCATGGATGTGCCCTACATTTCACATCGGTACCAAGGCCCAGAATGTTGTTAAAAAATAAAATCAAACCAACTAAAAAACAAGAAGAGCTACTTTCAGCTATTCCCTCATTCACAAGGGGTTACAACAGGTAAGCCATTAGGTAACCCAGCTGCCTGCACATTTTCTTTGAAGTATACTATTTCTTGCACAACCCCCCAAGGGTTTTATGTCTGCTTCCAGGGAAAGAGACTTCAAAGGGTTCTTTCACATATTATGCAAGGTTCTATACCACTACACCATGAGCTCACTATTAAAAACAAACAACAAATTTTAAAAAACAGCCGTCATATCTTATCAAACGAGTTTGTCTTAGTAAGTGGAATGCAGCCTGATAACTTTATCTTAAGTTCTTTTACAGTATATCATAAGTATCCAGGTTAACTTCCTTTTACTAATGTTTTGAATCAGCTCCCTTTGCTCAGCTTCATATTCCAGGAAATGTAGTGATGGGGTTTGGTGTGTTTTCAATTTCTCTAGTCAACTTCATTTGGCCAATAGCAGTTTTTCCCCTTTCAGGGCCCTATGAGGGTTGCTGATAGTGAGCAAGCTCTCTATCAGTTGCCCACAGAAAACCCTCATGGGTAAGTTGTGAACTGCTGTTTTTCTTTTGACTAGTGATTTGAGTTACTGACCTTTAAAAAAAAAAATAATATTGCTGTCCGAATGACAGCAATATCAGGAAGAAGGAACACGAGAAGCTGGAGAAATACCAAGGGCTCAGAGAAGAGCTCGAAAGGATGTGGAGGGTGAAGGTAACGGTGGTCCCCGTGGTAATCGGAGCACTAGGTGCGGTGACTCCCAAGCTAGGCGAGTGGCTCCAGCAGATCCCGGG
>NW_005187427.1:5030628-5043866 GCF_000239375.1 Pundamilia nyererei | reverse complement strand
ATATATAGTTTATTATTTATTTGCCACATTATTGCTGTCGGTGTGTTGGTTTTGAATTTCTAGGTCCTAGGTTTTGGTCCCTTTGCCCCCTCATGTTACTCTGTGCTCCCTCTGTTCTGTGCCTAGTCTACCCTGCCTGTGTGTTCCTTCTGTTCCAGTGTAGTCAGGTCTCTGTACAGAGTCCATGTCTCTGAGTCTGTCTCTTTGCATGTGTGTTCAGTTTCCTGTTTTATTGTGAAGGTCCGTGTCTTATGTTAGTGTGTGTTGTTTCCTTCTGCTTGTTGTTGGTTCATCTGTATTGTCTCCGCGAGTCTCCCTGTTTCCTCTGCGTTCCTTCCTGTGTTCCTCTGCATGTCATCCCGTGAGTTTTGGCTTCAGTTTCATTTGTTAGGTTTTTCCAGTTTAGGTTATTTCTTAGTTCCTTTCCTCGCCATCTCCACTTTTGTCAGTAGTTTCTTCACTCATAATTAAAAGCTCACTCATCCCATCAATGTCAGTGCCTGCATCTTGGGTCCTGATTTTCACACCCCACACGGCTTGCCCTGGCAAACCGTGAAACTGTAAATGTTAGATTGCCTAAATACCCCCCTGTCTGCTAGATGATGCAACAACACTAGCAACTGTCAGTACGATTTAATCAGCAGCCACATCCATTAACATTCGCTCCCCCCCGAATGATCTATGGTTTGCCAGGTTTTACTTTTGTGGCCTGGAAAATAGGCCCCAGAACCCTGAAAATATGTTAGTACTCATTCACAAGTTTTACCTTTACTTTTAAGAAAAGAACCCAAAAGAAGGAACATTCATAAAATTAACTTTAATTGCAGATAAGCTTTTTTTTAATTAAGCAACTTTAGCTGGAGTTTCCCCTCTTTAACCCCGCCATCAGCCCACATGACATTCACATTGTCCCAAAGATAAGCCACACCCCTTTGTTCTCTCTATAACCTTTCAGACAGATTAACTAAAGAAAAGTTCAATCATTCATTAAAATGGTTACATTTTCTCATACATATACTGTATTTCGTTGTACATTTATATGACAAGAATGAATATGTTCTTCATCATGTCTCATTCAGTTTATATGCTGTTTTACTTCAACATGATTTCTCAATAGCTCAATCACATATAAACATACTTTTTCTCTTTATGACTGTGTTATGACTGTGTCTTTGACAATCTTACACACTCACTCACAAAGAAAGAGCCAAGGATGCACTATAGTCATAACAATGCTCCCACAATCTAGGTGAAAAAGCAAGGCATCAAAATTATTTCATTACTCAAACAACATAATCTTACTCCTCATATTGATTAGATTTATTCTTGATTATACTATGATTAGAATTAAGCATGATTAACTATTAGCAAAAACACAAGTAAATAAACTCAGTTTTAACACTTTTCCGTTACAAAGGCTGAATGTTGCGTCCTTCTATTCACTTTTTGGGTAAAGATAAGCTGGGGGATTTCAATCTTTCAATCAATTTTTTTGGCTGCTCTTCTTTTTTTTTCAATTTGATTTCCCCCTTCAACTTTGGCCAGGATTTAAACTTGCTCCTCCAGGCCAACAATTTTCCCGACCAGCCTGGAAGCAAGCAAGTCACCATGACTCTCAGCAGCTTTAGCATGAGTCTCAGCAGCCGTACGAGCAACCAACCAATCAACTGGAAGGCATGAGAAATTAAGCAGTACCAAAAAATAACCTTGAGAAGCCACTGTGCAATAAAGATCAGTCCTTCTGGGGTGACTTTGCTGATGGGGAGATCAACTGTGGACAACAAACACAAGCAATGACATTTAATATAATAATCCTTTATTGTGTGTTTATTAATAGCTTTCCTATAAAGCACATCGCACTATGATTTGAATTGAATCAATTATTTATTGGGAATAATCATCTGAATGCGAGTCTGGTAGGTCCGATCAGCAGGTGGAGTGAAACACCAAGATTTTTCTTTAGTTTTACATTGAACAGAACATCTTACTATAGATCAGTTTCTACATTTAATATTACTTTTTTTGTTGTTTGCTTATGATTTGTTTTGAGACTCATTCTTACATCCTCACCCCCTGCTAACGTTCACCCGCACCAGTTTGAATATCGAGCATACAGAGGATGCAGTCATCACAGCTCTCCATCAGCTCTTACAAAACTAGACCAGAAAAAACATCCAAGTGAGAATGTTGTTTGTAGATTTGAGCCTAACCCAACAATCTGGGCTCAGTCAATTTGCTGTGCATTGGGATACTGGGTTTGAATCTTGAATCTTTTCTTTTTATAAAAAAGTAAGGCTCCAAAACAGCAAAGAAAATTCAGTACTGCAGCAACAGGCCTAAATGAATGTTAAAGGCTGTGGGGACACAGTCCTTCCTCTGCCAGTCACAATAGCAGTGCTATTTCTGAAATGTCTAAATTACCCTTTTGTGCAGAAGGAACAAGTCTTCCATCTTTACATACAGCCTATGCTTTCTTGGTGCTATCTAAGCATCTGCTCCCCAGAGCCTGGTGAGTGTAAATGGTAGGTGAAGGGCAATGCCACTTTTTGAGCATATCTAAAATTAAAACTTCATTGTAGTTTTCTAGTCACTGGCCCATCAGAAAAAAACATCCTTACCTTGAATTTCATTAGCCTTCAGGAATTGTAAGATGTACTGTAGTACTGCATTTAGATGATTAGCCACACTTTCAGCAACCACACCTATAACCTGAAGGAAATCCTGCACAGCAAATTCAAAAGTGTTAAATGTTTTGGTGTTAATAGTCTTCTTGCAAAAGTAGAGTTAATTTTACTCTACGTAGAGTCACATTCTTTTAATGTAACTCTGAGGTGTAAAATGATAGTAGTTAAAATCGAGTGTTAAAAATGAGTGTTTCTCTGTCAAATCTGGAGGTGTTACAATGGAAACATTAACTCTTGACCTCTTAACTCTGAACTCCTAGAGGGGCTATGACACCAATAGAGTAAATTCACAGACTCCGCCCCCAGCACGGCTCCAATTGAAGCTGAAGTGAAGCCGTTTCAGAACATTTTGCTCTACATATTTGAGTTGTTTGCCATGCTTGGTAAGTCATTTTTTCAAAGATTGTTTCAATTATTATTATGAGCTTTTACTTCTGTGGCTCTTTGGAGTTGAGACAAAGCTGTGTGAAAGGCATTAGCCATGTTGCTCGCTGATAGCATAATATTCTGTTTTAGCTAGCTGAAAGGTATTGTTTGCGGGCAAATACCACAGCCTTGAAAAAAAGCTTGCATGTGAATTTTCAGTCAAATGTTTGGTCAAATACACCTAAAACAATGTCTAGAATGTGAAATGTTGGTATAATGGTGCTGCTTGAAGCCTGAAAACGATCGCCCATAAAAAAACGAGCAAACAGCAGTAGCTGACGTCCTGACTGGGTTCTACGTTATAGATCGCTCCAGAGTTTTGTGCACACGGTTTAGGTAAAAATAAAAAAGGTTGAGGTTTTACATTTAGTTCAGTATTACCTGTTGCCCGTGTCCTTGTCTTTTGGGAAAATACTTTACACAAGTAATGGCTCAAAGAGGATTCCTTTTTCTTTTTACTGTGCTGCAATTGTTTACTGGATTATTTGTGCCATTAATTAGTGTCAACTAATTTTTATTCAATCTCCGCACAGGATATGCTTGTGAAGATGGAATATGGGGGAGAGCAGAAGTGCGTTGAAGTTCCACAAAGGGATGAATGAAGGACATGCATATTGTATTGAAGAAATAAGTGATGAGAATGCTGTTATTTGCATTTACCATGTCAGACCTTTTGATAAACAAAATTCTAATGAAAGTGAGAACATGTATACTGTTACATCTTTCAGAAAATGTTTTGAAATTGTGGTGCACAGTTCAGAATAAATGTTTTTCAAAAACCATTGCATCTTTTTAGTAAATGTTTATTTCCAAAAGAAATTTCTAGAAGTTCAGAACAGTAAAATTCCCGCTTTTTAGAATGAATTGGAAGATAACTCTTACGTAGTTAAACTAAAATACTCTTTGAGAGTTAATATATAAACTCTTAACACCAAGTGTTAAATTATCAACTCCAGACAGATTTGGTGTTTAACACTAAATCAGAGTTAACGTACCAACTCTCCAAAAAGAGTTAAATTAACACTCTCTGGTGTGGACCCATATAGACACTTTAATAGTGTTGAAATCAAATCCGACAGTGTTAATTTGGACATGCTGGATTTGCTGTGTGGAAGGTGGGGAAACAGGGGTTAATAGAAGTAAAAAGAAAAAAAGAAGGGGGTGGACAGATGGAGACATGGTAAGTAACAGCCTAGATTTACCTCATTTATACCTCATATTGCTTGCATTTACTCAGTGTATCAAACAGCATCTACTCATGTGAATTGTCAGTTTGATCTGATCACAGATGTGAAAAGACAACATGGTTTCTTAAAAACCATGTTGTCTTTTCACATCTTTATATAAACTGGTGATTTTGGCAAAGTATAATTTTTTTCTCTCCAGCACACATTATGTTTGCAGTGTTCCATTTACAACTGTAAATTACATCTACACATTACTCCACTTTTCACTCCCTTCAGCCAACATGGCCCTGCTCAGTGCCACTGAGTCACATGACTCCAGGTAAGCTAAACATGCCAGAGCAGGGAGTAGGAGTTAGAGCAAAGTGAGAAAACCCTACCTGAATGATGGCCCTTTGTTTGTTTAAAAAAGTATGTGGGCTTAATGTCGACATTGATAAACTTTTATTATCCTTACTTTTTTTCCCCCTCAATTTTATTATCCTTACTAATCCAAAATAAACTGGATGAATGACTCAATCAATTGAAAAACAATCCAAGGCCTTTTTGTTTCCATTCTTGGACCCAAACAGCAACATTCAGAAGCAAAAGGTAAACTAGAAGGCAGCTGTATTGCTCAGTAAAGTAACAATGCAGGTCAAAACAACAAAATTTTAAACTATAACTCTTCTTAGAAAAGCACACGAGGGACACAGTACATGTCAAAGTGCAAGTGAACACTCTGCTGAAGTTGCTTATTAGCACAAAGCACCAGAGACAAAAGACGGCCAAAATAAAACAGGAAGAAGCAACACGCTGGAACAGACACGAAGAGGGAAAGATAAACAAACACGGAGACAAATCAAAACTTGATTCTCAGAATAAAGAATTAAAAACAAAAATAATTCCAACTACAATGAGAAAAAAATAATACAGAATCATAGCCTGAAGAAAAACTATACTAAATGAATGAATGAATGAATGAATAAATAAATGAATGAATGAATATATAGAGATAGATAGATATAGATAGATAGCAGCTACCTTCTCCACCAACAGCAAGGTCTGCTCCCCTACTAGCCTGCCCAGGTAGGTCCTTCCCTGCCAGGCCAAATCAGCCACGGTTGCCCGAATCTCCCGCATCTTCTGGGGTCGACCCTCAAACTCTGTTGCTTCCAAAACTGCAAGCACGAAGAAAACCAACGCAAAAAGTCTGCTAAAATGCCCTCGTAGGCAACAGAAGAACATTGTCGATATTGGCTTTATCGCTGACAGCTAGTAAATAAAATACACCTCTTAACAAAAAAGTATGCGATGCGCCACACTGACATTAAGGCACCGTTCTGACTGTAAAGCACTTTGAGGTACAACACAGGTGTTTGGAAACCCTCCTCCTAACTGTAAAAAAAAAACTGAATGCCCGCCTCTTCTTTATCTTCATTTTCCATGACTGTAATCACCTAACGTTTATTCAACCAATTTGAGTTAAGAGAGATATCTGCCATCTGCTGGACCGAGTCTGAAACTTCCTTTTGTTTCTCTTACACACACACACACACACACACATATATATATATAGATATATATATATAGATATATATATATGCAAAAGTAAAAACTTAGATCAAACATTTGTACTGCAAACATGGCAGCTTATTTGAATCGTGTTACTTTCCTGATTGACAGAAAATGATGTGATTTCTGCTGCAATACAATTTTCCTAAGCGTACAAATAAAATATCTAATTTGTTGTTTTACCCGGGGCACACAAAGGAGGTGAAAATCTTTTTTCTTGTTTTCAATAGCGGGTTGTGCATGTAAAGTAGGACTTGCACAGGGCGGCTGTTGGAGTACCTAACCTCACAGTCATTGTCATTCATACGAGGACGGGAGCTGCAGAGGAGGCCTCCTCCCAGGAACAGCAGTCCTGCAGGGCCCCAGCCGATGTGTGTTCTTGAGAGCTGCAGTAATTTATCTGCATGAAAGGAGTCAGGCAGGAAGTGGTTTTTTAGTTGCTTGTAATAATTAAAGGAGAAGTTGACTGCGTCTTCACTTCATGGTTACGTAGAAACCCTGAAAGCACTGAAAGTAGGTTGAAATATAAAGAACAGCTTAGAGATAACCGCAGTCCAAACAGCAAATGCCACAAACGTTTGTAGCAATGGTTTGATGCTCACTTTACTTTTTCATTTCAAGCTATGCCTAGAAGAGAAGAGTAATGAAAAAGTAACAAAGAAAATAAGACGTCTTACTTTGGCTTTACTTTTATTCGATTTTTGTTTTGAGGATTTATCATTAAAGGATGATTGTGTGTCTTTAATAGACTAATAATCAGACCTGGCACTAAATTATATTCTAAACTGGAAAAGAAGTGGCCCCATAGTGGTTCCTGTATTTTCCCCCACTTGCGAGGCTTCACCTTGCAGATATTCTGTGTCATTGCTATTCTTCTTCTTATTATTATTATTACTACTTTTTAAATTTTCATTTCATTTCATTTGTACATAATGTGAATTCCTAAAAATATTGTTAGTTAAAATAACTACAAACTAACATATGATTAAAAGCCCAAAGCTAATTTTAGCAAGTTAAGTGTTTAATCAAGCCCTTCCCCATATCATTATAATGAAAGTAAAAGTTTTGGAATTGAAATCACCCACTACACCAAGGGTCTCAAACTTAAATGAGCCGTTGGCCACTGCTGGAGCTGTCGCTTTAGTGTTCAATTAGAACAAAAACAAAACAATCAAGAAAACACCAACACATAATTCCTAAAATGTGGTGTTTGTGTGTGTGTTTTTTTTAAATATAACAAGGCAAAACTGCAAACATGAACGCTGATTCTTTTCCTCCCTCCTAACTAACTGACGCCTTTCATTGAACTACCAAATAAACACACTGGTACTCTCTTTCTGGTCAGACTGCGTCAGTGCTGTTGGGGGTGGGGGTGGGGGGTGTAATACATACATATATATATATACAAGAAAATGTAATTTTACAGTGTTTATTTATCGGATAAAATAAGTTAAATGTCACCGTTATTACTGTCCGGCCGGAAACAGCGGGGGTGTCCAAATTCAGAGGCTGCATCCTCCTGAGGACCCGGCCTTTGCGCTCTAAGTGGGCCACTGGTTTTTGGTTCCATCTCCTTTGTATCACACATCAAAAGAAATAAAAATGACTGTGTGTTTGACTTTATTCAGGGTGATAAAATTTACCAGAACTGTAAAAAGTGTTGGACATTTGGACCCATTTTAAATTGAGTAGTTTTAACCAAAGATTTGAACCATTATTCTAACCCTATAAAACCTGAACCATGACATAATTGGTAGAATTTTTTAATGCTGAGTCTCTTCAACTTTGTGACAGAATTTAAAAAAAAGAAATTTCATAAATTGTATTAGTTCGATAGATGCTGAACACGAAACAAAATGACTAAGTATGTTCTAATAAAACTTGGAAATAAGAGCTAAGTGTGGTAGCGTTGTCTTTCATCTTTCATCTCATTCTTGAATAAAAAAAGTCTACAAAACTCATTAGTCTTTCAAAAAGGGAGAAGTCTATAAACACAGACTTGTTCGCTCATTTTATTTCACCTTTTGACAAAACCCCCCACCATGATAAAAAACAACAACGCATGAAATCACCTGCTTGTAAAAATGCTTGATAATTTTTGCTGCATATGCATTACAACAAACACAAAACAAATACAATCTGAAAACTATTCAGCTAGAAAATGCAAATCTGTGACATGATCATTAATATTGAACCAGTTAATTACAGAAAGACTAAAATTCATGTACTACAAACAAACCAATAAAAACACAGAATATATTTTTAAACTGATTTCGATTTAATTCGCATCTAGTCCCATAAATATAAGAAATACTCCGTAAACTGAAAACACGAATTACTTTTTACTCTGTTTATTATACTCTTGAAAAAAAAGAGTGGCTATGCTAAGATTAAAAAAGCAAACACATGATCTTACATGCTTCTAATGTTTACCTTAATTTCATATTACATATACATTGTAAGAAAGACACAAAAAACAGAAGAAAACTATTCAACAAAAAAAGAAAGACCAGTCAAAGATGAGGCCTAGACTTCTAGACTTTAATCACTGACTACACAGTCAGATTTCATGGCAGTTTCTAATGCACATCCTTTGAATTTCCTAAAGAGCCCAGAAAAAAAACTCAGTGAGAATAACCTATATAATATATATTACACAGCATGAACAACAAAGAAATGTGAACTAAATCTCTATCATGGTGTAAATTATCTTAGAAAATGTATTGTAATTTGCTGTATTTGAATCTCTTTAAGCACACAAAGAGATTCAAAACACTGAACTGTGTTCCCTCAATATATTCTGGATGCAAGTAAAAAGTAAGAAGTAAAAACTTCAGTAAAATTAAACACTTGTACTGCAAACATTGCTGCTTATTTGAATCATGTTACTTTCCTAATTGACGGAAGTATGATGTGATTTCTGCTGCAATACAGTTTTCCTAAAGCATACAAATAAAATATCTAATTTGTTGTTTTACTCAGGAGAAAAACAGGAGATGAAACTTTTCTTGTTCTCATTAGTTTTGTATTTAAATGTAGGACTTAAACAGCACGATGGTTGGAGTACCTAACCTCACAGTCAGTGTCATTCATACGAGGACGGGAGCTGCAGAGGAGGCCTCCTCCCAGGAACAGCAGTCCTGCAGAGCCCCAGCCGATGTAAAGCGATGATCCCAGCTCCCTCTTCTGAGAAGCGGACCAGAGTGGGTTGTAGAAATCCTTAATCACTTAATCACAGCGTGGGCTGTCCAAGTTACAGGGATTAGGAGCAAGACACCTGCAATGATGACGATAACCCCAGAAGCTATAGTCACATTGCTATTTTGTCTTTGATGCATTATACAGTTACTGCACCTGTACCCAACTACAGCAAACAGGATCCCAAAGAACCCTAACAGGATGGCGATGATGATGAGCGCTCGGGCAGCCTGCAAATCTTGAGATAAGGCCAACTCCGAATCATAGACCTTACACTGCTTCTGGCTCGTACTCTGGACCACACAGCTCATCCACAAGCCCTCATGGATTGCTTGAGCTGTGACGATGTTGGTACCAATGAAGGCTGTCACTCTCCACATGGGGAGCACACAAGTGATGATGCTCCCCAAAAAGCAGATGATAGCCAAGACCAAACCCAGAAGCTTACAGTCAGCCATCGTGATGAGATCTGCTGATCTCTTCAAAGAGGAAAGATGGTGTGTTCTTGAGAGCTGCAGTAATTTATCTGCATGAAAGTCAGGCAGGAAGTGGTTTTTAGGTGTTTGTAATAATTAAAGGAGAAGTTGACTGCGTCTTCACTGATGCATGCAAAGTTACATATAAAGACCAATCACTCCCCAAAAGAACATTTCATACAGAAAATCTGTATGTTAGATATTAGCAGATTTAAAAAAATCAATCAATCAATCATTTGAAAAAGATATGGAGTTATTTATTGGATGACCCACACAGACTTTTCAAGAAATCTGTGAAATGGTAAATGGACTGATTCTTCTTTTCTACTTTCCCAGAGCACTCAAAGCGCTTCAGACAACATGCCTCTTTCACTCATTCACACAAGCACTTTTTTCTGTTCTTACGTGCTTTCTAACAGTCACACACATTCAAAAGTGCAATGGATGCATCCCCTTGCGTTAGATAACTTTCTGGCATTACTCCATAACTCTCTGAGCTCTGTTCCCAACATCAATCATTTTAATTGGGTCCTTTTGACAGTTTTAAGGGCAAAAGTCAGATATCAAACATACTGCAGACAGAAAAAAATGAATCCTCCTGACAGCTTTGTCAGGTTTGCTGCCAGGGGTGGGCTACTATATCTGTTAAAGAAGGGTTTTTCACAACTTTGGCAACTGGAGACAGGCAAAAAGTGTCCCCGGTGCACTCTCAGGTGGTCAAAATTTCTTTACTTCATGGGTTAGAGATGGGTGGTTCACCACCTTCTGGCAGCGGATAGGCTCCCAGGTGCAGCTTAGTGGGACCAAGTTTATTTAACTCTTTGTTTGGACTAGTTACCACTGGCCATAATACAATCAAAGGTTACTTTTTGTTCCTAATCACTACACTTCAGACAGTATTGATCACATATGCTCATTCAACAAGTGGCACAAACTTCATTAATATACATGCGAATAATATTTGATCTAAAAGTGTGGGTCTAAACATCCAAGCGTAGGTATGTATACAGTGTATACGAGTACATATGGTGACATAGTACATATGTGAGTATATGTTCAGTGTAAACAGGTATATATGTCATGGTTGATTTCCATCCTCTACACCGAGAGTACACTGTTTATACTGTCTTTATATTGGACACTCTAAAGTTGGTATGAAGGTGGAATTCAGTGAATGGATCTCAGCATCATCACCTAAAATTCATATGAATATCTGCTGCACTTGATGTAACACAACTCTGACCCAACTCTCCGCACAGGTGATGATGCTCCCCAGAAAACCGATGATAGCCAAGACCAAACCTAGAATCCGCCTACAGCCAGCTGTCATGATGAAGCTAAGCTGATGGTTTTTCTTGAAAGCTGCAGAAAAGACTTCTGCAAGAAGTGGCTGAATCTGGGTTCCTCACTTAAGCATTACATTTTTTACTTTATACTCTGAACCACATCTCTGTATAACCAACCTGAGTGCCTTCTTGGTAATTACCATAGTGTTAAACTACAGATTATCTGTTTCAAATTATCAGTGTGACGTTGTTGGGTTGTTCAACTTCACAACTCTATAATTGTGAAGCTTTCAGACTCCCAATCACCACACCACTGCCTTTGTGTTTGTAACATCATCATTTGTTCCCTTTTCTCTTTTTGCCTCACCTCACCCTTTTCCTCGCCTTGCACTGCCACAATGTCTTTGCTTCAGTTTCACTGAAATGTGAGATTTATTGACAGCAGATTGTAATGTTAAGTTCCTGGAAAGGACATATGGCACACATGGACTGACATGTTGGTGGTTTGAATGATACCAGGTTTATCTTTATCTCGGGAAGCCCTCTTTGCAATTTGTTGCTCCGTTCCCTGTTCAGCTTGTGATCATTTTGTTTTAGCATGAGATAGCATACAACTATTACTCACTTTACTGAATTGTAGAGGGGGACATCCAAATGCTCTGTGACTTGTGTCAAAGTTATTTGATGAGTACATTAGTTTCAAATTAGTATATAAAATATGTGAACACTACTTTTCTGCATTTACAGTACAAAACAAAAAGTATAGCAAAAACAAAAATCCTAAACAGCCACATCAGCAAATGCAGACCTTGATTAATAAACAAATTTAAAAAACAAATAAATAAGCAAAAAAGAAAAATATTTTCAGAAACAGACAATCAGATAAGACCGTGCAACTAAAGATAAATATGTGTATTATAAAATATTGTGTATTGTTATGACTGTTTGTTTTTTCTTTGCTAAAGAAAGGCATAGTTAAACCTGCTCCACTGTATCTTTTTGATGCTTACACTTACACATCCAACTGCTACTACATCATTTTAATATTGAAAATGATCTATACCAAAATGTGTGTGTTTCCTTCCACCCCTATAAACAAAACATCAAAATAGTAAAAAAAAAAAAAAGGTAAACTTTCTTTGGAAACAGACAAACAGCAATAAACAAATTAGATCAGTCAGTCTTCACATGTAAATGCTGGGTTTGATTCCAATCTGTTGAAGCGTGAAACATTTAGCAGAGGAAATAAGCACTGAAAGTAGACTGAACTATATAAAGAACAACTTAGAGATAACCGCAGTCTAGTGATGGGATTTCCAGCTCTTTTTAGAGAGCCGGCTCTTTCGGCTCCGAACCGGCTCCGAACCGGCTCTTCTGGTTTTTTTGTTGCTTTAATTAATTTCTTATTAACAATAATATAAAATTATGCACAATAGGAACAATGTAAAAAAAAAGTGGTTTTATTTATATATGTTTATATATAAATATTTATGGTGGCCTCTTGAGACAAAGCACGTACAAACTCCAAAACACATTTCTAGCGTTAACTGAACTTCCAAAACAGAGCTACCCAGATCACTCAAATTACACAATTGAAAGCATGTGTGTATTGTTTGTGTATTTATACACAAGCACTGTATATATTCAAATAATTTTAAAAAGAAAATGTTCATTTACCTGTTACTACCACACACCAAATCGGGTCGTTGGTACTTCCTGGCTTGTGTAGCCACTAGGTAACAAAAGCTCAACACTGCCCCTAGCATCCTGGAGCACTTCTGTTGTGATTTGCACGTGTTTTGGAGTTTGTACATACTTTGTCTCTAGGGGCCACCGTAAATATACTTTTATTTATTCACTCCACATTAAAATAAATAAATCATATAATACAAAAACCAACTATTCACAGTTCAACTTTTAACTAATTAAATGTTCAGCTTTTTCCTTTTAAACTAATTTAAAGTGAAACAACACAAAATGCTGCAAACCACAACACCATTAAATATAAATTAAAATATGAAAACAAAAGAAGATGCACATTCTCTGTCATATGGGCTTGCATGATATGTGAATCCTTTATCATCTGCAACTGAAAATAATGGTTTTTACTATACCTTTCTAATGCGACGTTGTTGCCCTTTGCTTTTTTTCTCTCTGGCTCTGTTCCTGTGCTACTGCGGGTGTAACTACCGCCCCTCCCCCCTCTTCCCAGCGTAAAGCACAAGGCTCGCGTGCGGAGTGAAGCGGAAAAAAGTGCGAGAGAGAGAGAGAGAGAGAAAGAAAAAAAAAAACACAGCTCACGATAAGGAGCCGGCTTGCGTCGTCCACGTCAAAGATCTGGCTCTAAGAGCCATTTTGGACCGCCACATCAAACAGCAAAAGCCACAAACGTTTGTAGCAATGGTTTGATGCTCACTTAACTTTTTTTTT
>NW_005187427.1:5009591-5030120 GCF_000239375.1 Pundamilia nyererei | reverse complement strand
TAACAAAACAAAACTGCAAACATGAACACAATTTCTTTTTCTCACTCTTAACTAACCGAAGCCTTTCATTGAACTACCAAATAAACACATTGGCGCTCTCATTCTGGTCAGACACGTGGCAACACTTCTGCTATAATTTTGTTTGTATTTAACAAAATAAAAATGCAGACATAAATGTACACGTTAGTTTTTGACTGTAGTGAAAATTGTTTTCTTTAGAAATAAGTCTCTCACTACTGAACTAACACTGCGAATCCCTCAACAGGTTTGTGCTCTCTGCTCATATTGCATTCATATTAATTTTTTTTTCTTTTTAAGAACTTATTTTAACATTGCACTCAACAACAAACAAACTCTCGTAACAAAAAAAGTAACTTCAAGTACCAAACTGCATTATATTTCGTCACGTCGATATATGGGCTGCAAGTACGGGTGACGTGTGCCACAAGTGGCCCCCGGGCCACATGTTTGAGGTCCCCGTATTATACTGTATTCCATTATCAGACTATTTGTAAACAAAAAACATGAAATAAGTCTTTATGAGGGCACACACTACTGTTGGCTATACTATTATTGTAGCACAAAGTACCTTGAGGTACCTGCATAAATAAATACAACTGAACTGAATTGAATATTTCTCTCTCCCTTGACCCACTCTTTATGCAATAATATACACAACTCCTTAGTATCTTATAAATGAAGACATAAACACAAATTGTAATCAGACTCTTTATTTAGATGTTTGAAAATAAAGAGCCACTGCCATCAGATGCAACGAAGAAATGTCTGCTCTCACATGCTTGTGAGTAAATTTAATGTACATTTTAATGGTACATGCTCACACATTAAACAGACAAGCAAAAACCAAATATAAAAAGAAGTATTTAAAAACAGCAAGTAAGACAATAATCCAAATCACTATCAATATTGAACCAGTTTAATAAATCATAGATTTAAACTTGTGGCTGCTCAGTCAGATTTTACAGAAAGTTTAAATACACAAACTTTACTACTCATCCAAATCACACATTTAAGCTTCAAAGAGCTTTTACTCTTTCTAATTAACTGCTTTTTCTTTTTACAAGACCCTGATTTACACAGAGGGAGGTTGGGAGTACTTAACATCATAGCTAGTCTCCTTTTTGAGTGGCCAGGAGCTGCAAAGGAGACTTCCACCCAGTATCAGCAGCCCTACAGACACCCACCCGATGTGGAGCGCAGCTCCCATTCTGTATTCTTCATTGTAGGATTCATGAGCTATGGTGATTGTGGTCCAGCAGACTGGTATGAGCACCAAGACACCTGCAATGATGAAGGCAATTCCAGAAACAAAGGCCTCTTTAGTCTTTTGCCTTTCATCCTGATCATTGGTGGTGCAGTTGCCCCCTACCACACCAAGCATGATACCAAAAACATTGATGATGATGGCCATGATGGTGAGCACTCTGGCAGCCTTCAGTTCTTGAGGTACATCCAGAGAAATATAAGCTTCACATGCTGTCCCGTAGTAATAGTCCTGACTCTCACAGTACTTCCACAAACCCAGCCCATTATTCTGAGCAAATTTCCAAGTGGAGCCGATGCAGATGGCCATGCATCCAAGAGAGCCGAAGATGGCAAAGACCAAACCCAGAAGCTGCCTTCCACTAGCCTTCATTATAATGATTTCTTGGCGTATTCTTGAGAGCTGCTGTAGCTTATCTGTGAGCAAAGAGCTGAGTGGGAAGTGGTTTGTAGGTGGTTTTTATAACCAGAGATGTCTGTAGCTTCCTCAATGAGTATTCACATATTTAAAGTTGGCTGATTATTTAGTACTACCCTTTAGCTAAAAAACTGTTTCTAAATGAAACATAGTGTTACAGAGATGCATGTACCAAAAGAGGCACAAAGATATAATTGCTTATTTTATCATCAACACTACTTCAGGGGTACTTTAGTTTCACTGTCAACTTTTCATTTATTAAGAATTGAGGTGATAAAACACAACCAAAATCAAATATTTTTCACTGAAAAGTGTGAAATTTATTCACAGCAGATGCTAAAGTAGAGTTTGAAGGAAGAACAGGTGATTTTCAGAGTGACTTCACTGTCTCTCTGGACTGGCATGTAGGGTGTGTGTGTGTGTGTGTGTGTGTGTGTGTGTGTGTGTGTATGTGTGTGTGTGTGTGTGTGTGTGTGTGTGTGTGTGTGTGTGTGTGTAACGATCTGGAAGCAAATCATGTGTGGCGAGTTAAGGACCCAGGAGCAGGCGACACAGGAAGACAGGAACTTAATGAAAAGTGAAAACATGTGCCAGGAGTAGAAATAACTCAGCAGGAAAAACCACGACTAAACTAAGTAACAGAAAACTAAAACATAACAATACAACAGAAAGAAATCATAAACTTAAAATGCTGGGTCGAATGACCCAGAACCATGAAAGTGTGAATATCAGTCTTCTTTAAAGAGAAAATGAAAACACTAATGGATTCTCACACAAACACTTTCCTCGTGTTTGACAGGTAAACACACTCACATTATAAACATTGTAGACTTCTAAGTATTTATAAAAAGTAACCAATCTAATGTGGTAATATATGCTACTATAGGTATGATTTCCACCGATGTGCGATCTACAGTGATTTCTTTATTTTTGTACAAGTTTTCCCAAGCTTCTCCAATCCTGCTTTAAAACTGGAAATGCCACATTTCCCTGTGGGTAAACTAATAATAACAGTGTTGGTATAATTGAATATATTATAGGATAAGAAAATGTTATAATTTAATTGTTAAATATGAATTAAACATTTCACAACACATTTATTTAGAAAAAGACAAACAGACCATCCAGTGTCTTTTTTTCTATGTTTGCATTCAGAGGTGAAAAAACACCAGCATCTCACACACTGAGGTTATAATTTGGCATGCAAAGGCAAACTACTACATGTTTTTAAAGTGGAAAAAAAATATCTACACAAGAATTTTTGTGTTTCCCCTCACAGCTAGAACAAAATATTAGCATTAAACAAATGTTATCAGTCTTCACATGTGAATGCTGGGTTTGATACTAACATGTTATTTCATTTCATTTAGCACAGAAAATGTGTGCAGAAAGTAGGTTGAACTATTTATAGGACAACTTGGAGATAGCAGCTCAATGTTCTGTGGCAGTGGTTTGCTATTTAATGTCAGTTTAGTTTAGCTTTGCCTAGGAGCACTTTCAAAGTAATAAAGCAAATCAAAACTGACTCTTCTTTCATATGATTTTTAATTTGTGGTTTAATGTATTACAAAATAACTTTCTTTAATGTTGAACTAGACTGCATATGCAACTACATTTATTAACTATGATGAACATGTGTTTCCTGCAGTACATGTAGCCTGTTGCTTGAATGATAAAGCGTAACCACAGACATGTATACAGACACTAATTGCTTGGTTTTTACAACAAATATTTTACACTGTAAATTAGAAATGCAAAAAATGAAGCTCAACAGTGTTGTCTTTATTAAAAATATTTTCCTCTCCTCTTGATCTTCAATGAAAAAAAACCTTAATTCTCATTAGTCTTTTAAATCATGAGAGATCTACATAAACACAAACACATTCTGATTATGTTTATTAAACCTTCACAGAAAAAGATCCATCATGATCAGATAAAAAAAAGTAAATATACACCATCACTTATAAAATTTTACTGGCATGCAATCTTACATAAAGAAGGAAAATAAAAGAAAAATGAGGACACTATTCACACCGTGGATACAAATCAGTGACAGCACTCAACAGTTCAGTGATGAAAGAGTAATCACAGACCTGACCTACACTTAAAACATTGGTTTCCCTGTCAGACTTTTTTGAAATTTGAAATGAAGAAGACTACCTAGAAAACCCCCTGTTTCTATACCTATGATATAACATAAAAAGAGACTAAAAGAAATATTTGTTTTACACAATTACACTGCAAACATTTTTGCCTGTTTTGCTCACATTCCATGCTTTATTTTTTTACTCATTCAAGAAAAATACAGTAAAGCTTTTCTAAAACATTTCTCTTGATCCCTAGAGACTGTATACATTTAAATTTATTTAGTTTATAGAAGTATTTATATATTTTTACACAGAGCTAGGTTTGGAGTATTCAACTTTAAAGCCATTCTCATTACTGCGTGAACAAAAGAAGCAGAGGAGGCTTCCTCCCAGTAACAGCAGCCCTGCAGATGCCCAGCCGATGTAGAGTGAGGCTCCCATCAATGGAGGTCCGTAGTAAGATGTTCTCGCCATGGTGAGAGTTGTGATGGTGCTCCAGCAGATTGGAATGATCACCAGGACACCTGATATGATGAAGATAATTCCAGAAGCTATAGCCACTTTGCTATTTTTCTTCTTATTTGACACCAAGTTGGTGCAGTTGCCCCCGACAACACCAACTATGACTCCAAAGATCCCGACAATGATGGCGAAGACGATGAGCACTCTGGCAGCCTGCAGGTCTTGAGGTAAGGCCAGCAGAGAATCATAAGATTTGCAGTCTGTTGTTGGTCGTGGATAGTAACTATAATCAAAGTTACAGGACTTCCACAAACCCTCTGATTTCCTCCACTCAGGGGATCTCCATGTGGGGAGAGCACAGCTGATGATGCTCCCCAGGACTCCGAAAATGGCCAAGACCAAACCTAGAAGCTGTCTCCTGCCAGGTTTCATGATGAAGTTTTCTTGAGCTCTTCAAAGAGGAAAGACAGTGTGTTCTTGAGAGTTGCAGTAATTTAGAAAAGAGCTGGGCAGGAAGTGGTTTTTATGTGTTTTTCATGATCAGAGGAGCTGACTAGTTTCCAACTCACTAATCATGCTGTTAAAGGAAAAGACAGATTGTTGCCTTTAAGCTGAAAATGTTCTCTGAAGGAAACCCAGACTCTCAGAGAGGCATAAAATGTAAAAAGTATAATTAGAAAAAGGTTGCAAAGGAAATCGCATATATTTGTTAATTAAATCTAAAGAAAATTACAATTGGATTATATTTTTTTAAAATGGTCTGTGGCAATCCTGGTTTAAGTTAATTACATTAAAGTCTTTAATGATTCAGCATTTTGTGACTAAATACAAACAAAATCAAACATTATTGTTTCCTCATAAATAGAGGAATATAAATTCCTTCATTCTCACTGAAATGTGAGATTTACTCATAGCAGATACTAATGTAGAGTTCCGAGGAAGAAGATGTGACTACAGATTATCTTCATTACCAGTAGATACTTGTAGTTCAGTCACTGATATGTAGCTGCAACGATGATAACAGACTCAACTTCATCACCGGATGTTCTCGTTGCAATTTGTTGCTTTGTGCCTGGTTCAACTTGTGATCATGTGTTTTAAATGAAGTGGCATGTCCTTTATGCTCAGTTTACTTAAATTTAGAGGGGAACATCCACATGGTCTGAAACTTTTATTCAGTGCAGTTTACTCATCTGTTGGCTCGTACTCAGATGAGATCATCTAATGATCTTCTGTAATCCATGTGCTTCTGTGTGCTCACATTGGATACGTTTTAAAAATCTTCTTCAGGAACTAAAGTTGGTTAATGTGATATGTCCAATAAATTTCTGTCATAAAATTGTTTTTATTGAAACTATATCATCTATACTCAACCTATTCAAGATGTACATGGTGAGATTAGTTGTCTCACCCACACAGAACAACCAAAAGTAAAGGAGCTGCCAGTATACAGGGTCTCTGACTGTCTCTCTTTCTTCACTCTCATTTTGTGTTTAACTCTCTTTTCAGTTTCAGTTAATTTAGTGATTGATAGATTTATTTGTATATAGGTAAACTGACGATGGCCGAGGCCAAATCAAGAAACTGTCTTCCACCGCTTCAAAGAGGAGGGGTGATGTGGTCTGAGTGCTCCAGTTATTTAACAGTGAGCGGCAGCTGAGCAGGAACTAGTTTTTATGTGGTTTTCACACTTGAAACCACTCGAGTGGCTTCCTTACTCGCTCGCTCACATTGCATGAGAAAGCACACATTAGATTGTACTGATGCTGCAATCTCCAAGCCACAAATTAAATATAGATATATTACTTAGAACATGTGAATACCAATGTTGTTGACAGCCATACGGCACATTATAAAATATGACTGTCATATAAAATAGTTTTGACTTCTCTGGAATTATGGATAAAAGAAGAGCCGAGTATGAGAATGCAGGTAAAAATAAGACCTTTTTGCAGTAACTTTTCTTTTGCATGAGAGTTGGAAAGAGTTCACTTAGCTCTCAGTATCTGCACATCGTGTGAAAATGTCATTTACACTTTATGCTCTCGTTGCACTGTTTATAGGATCTCAAAGTGTATATATTTACACATGCAGCCTCCTCTTCTCGTGTTGGTTAATTGGACTCTCACCACCATATGTGTAAATTTAAGTGTGAATGGTTGTCTTCTGTATCTGTGTTAGCCCTGTGACAGACTGCAGGGATAGGCTTAAAGCCCTCCTGCAACCCTGAAAAGGATGAATGGATGGATGGACATAGTGTGTCCTTGAGAGCTGTAATTTTTATCTGTGAGGGAAGATCTGAGCAGGAAGTGGGGTCATACGCTGTCAATTTTTCAGTCAGTGTTCTGCTTCTTCATAAATAAAAACCAGTTCATAAGCAACTCTCCCCACAAATTGTCAACATAATATTTTCACCCCAAAAATATGTGTTAAAGGACCACTGCGGTACCCAGATGTCAGAGAGAACTGCCAAAACACGTACATCTGTAGAGGGGGCAATCATAATGAGGTATTTCGTAATTTGCAGATTCAAGCTGCTCTTCATATTTTTTGCCACCAGATGTCACCAAAGAGGACTGTGTTGAAAATCTGTGAGTAATCCGGTGCTTCAGGAAGCTTTATCTGACCATATCTACTTAGCCTTATACCAGATTTAATGACTCCATTCAGAAAAGGTGCAGAAAGTTCTTCTCAAGCAGGAAGACTCCTGCTGTGGGCAGACCAATGGAACAGAGCAAGTTTTACTGTAAATTTAAACCTTAAACTACAAAGTGAGCTCAGCGTAACCAGGGTAACTGTCAATTATCTGGGTTCACTTTCCCTAACGCTGGCAAACGGGATAAGCAGTCACACAAAGTTGGATATCAACTTGCTAATTTTAACCAGGGTTTTGCTGTGCTTTTCACATTAATTTGTTTTTTAAATCAGAGACCGGAAGAAAAATGAAGGAAAAGACGAAAGCGTTTGTATTCCTTTTTTTCCTGTCACAGTTTTAGTTTCTGAATCTTTAGGACGAGCACGGTTTGCGCTGGTGAAATTCAGGAGAATTCCTTCAAAAAGGTGTTGCTAGCATAAAAATCTGGTGTTGCAGTCTTGTGCTTGTGTCAGTTACTAGTGTTTTTATTTCACAATATAAAGAATATAGGGAAATATATTTTCTCTGAAATGAGATAAATGTGAATACATCTTCACAGCATTACAAGTACATGTGATTGTTTATTTTGTTTGTATTTTCACACATATATTTACATTTATTCTGAAATGTACTGGTAAATATATTGAAATGTATTAAATATATATAAATCCTTATATTTTCTTTCTTGTTGTGTGTAACTGGAGTAAGCAACCGTCTCGAAGAAAACAAAAGCAAAAAGCCTGCTGAAACGGCTTTGCGGTTAATGAGCTTTGCGTTTAGCCACTTTAACAAAAAAGGAACCAAAAAGAGAAATAAAAAAATACACATCATTTTACATGCTCAGAAATATATATTCTCATTTGAGATAAGTCTTACTTGTATACAATCACATAAACAGATGATACTAAAAGATAAAACATAGACTTAAACCAGTGGATACAGAGTCAGATTTTATAGCATTTTTAAATGCACATGCTTTGTATGATTTTACACAAAAAAGGAACGTCTCTTTTCATACAACAAAGTGAACAACACAAATAATAAATTTTTTTAAAAATGCAAAGGTGGTTATAATGGTGTAGGATACAACAAAACGGATTTAGAAGCAAGTTACATAACCAAACTGCAAAATTTTTCTTTTTTTAATCTGATTTTATACTTTGTTAATCTACTCATTCAAAGGACAAACTAAAGATGAAAACTTTCAGAAAACCTTTTTCTTATTTCCAATAGACTGCTCGATGTATAAAAATAAGCCTTATTACATATGGCCTTGCTTACATGGTAAGAGTTGGAGTACTTAATGTTTTAGTCAGTTTCTGCCCTGCGGAAAAAGGAGCTGCAGACGAGGCCTCCTCCCAGGGACAGAAGGACGGCGGTGAACCAGCCAATGTAGAGCGAGGTTCCCCACTCCATCTTCCTAAGCATCCCATGGTGAGGATCATAAGGAGACTGGGCAGGATGAAAATGATCACTGATGGTGTTGGCTGTCCAGCTGACTGGTATGAGAACAAAGAGGCCTGCAATGAGGAAGGCAATTCCAGAAGTCAGAGCCATTTTGCTCCTTTGCCTTTTAATTGGCACAAAGTTAATAAACTTGCTCCCAGCTGCACCAAGCAGCATCGCAAGGAGCTCAATGATAATGGCAATGATCATAAGTACTCTGGCAGCCCTCAGCTCTTTAGGTAATGGTATGTGCTCGTAATCCATACACACACCAAAGGATGAGTTTTCTGCGAATTCACATTTCTTCCACAAACCCTCTCCACAGCAGGAGTACACTGTGGTATCTTTGAAGTCTGTTATGATTTATATTTATATTTAAATTAATTACTTTTTCAAAGTAACTTGCCCAACACTGGATGCAATACATTTAAAAATCCAAACAAAAGAAAACAAACATTTTTTAATTGGCTTCTTTCAGAAAAACAGCCACCAAAAAGACATCTTTAAAAACACTAAGCAAAACTCAAAATGCCCAAAACATGATCTCATTCTCTTATTAACCGACAACTTAATGTGACAATTTTACTGTTACAATACAATCATACCTAATCAAAAAACTGCAAACAAATACTGCAGAAAGGTATTCTCAATGCAACTGCAAATGAATAACACAATCAATATTGAACAGTTTAATAAAGAAAAAGTCAAAGATCAGATCTGGATTTAAGATACACAATCATGTTTTATAGAGGTTTTGAATGCACATGCTTTTGATCTTTACAAAGATAACAGAAAAAAAGGGAAACTGTGTCCAAATTCTTATAGTAAATAGCATGAACAGTAAACATAATAAGAAGAACTGTCTGGTATAAAATACAACAAAATATATCAAGAATTAAGTTACATCCACAAATTGCCAAAAGTTTTTCCTATTTTAATTACATTTTAAACTTTCTTGTACTACTCATTCAACCTTTTTTTTTTCTTTTTAACAGACTGCTGGATTTCAAAGCTTAGGTTAATATGAGTAACTAAGTAACTGCTCTTTGTAAAAAAGACTATTTACAAAGAGTGAGGGTTGACGTACTCAACATCTTGGTCAGTTCCATCTCTGCAGATAAAGGAGCTGCAGAGGAGGCCTCCTCCCAGGAACAGAGGTGCTGTGGTGATCCAGCCAATGTAAAGCAAGGCTCCCGGTTCACTCTTTACACGGTCACCCTGCAGAACATAGGTGATGGTGATGGTGGTCCAGCAGACTGGTATTAGAACAAAGAGGCCAGCAAAGAGAATAGCAACTCCGGAAACCATAGCTATTTTGCTCTTTTTCATTTCATCTGGCACAAAGTTGATGAATTTGCTCCCAACAACACCGAGCAGGATCCCAAAGACACCAATAATAATGGCAATGATGATGAGCACTCTGGCAACCTCAAGGTCTAGACTTCCATATTGTTTGCACTCCACATGCTCTGCACTGACGGTATCACAGGCTTTCCACAAACCTTCAGATTGCACGTTGTTCGATGATTGATGGTCGACTTTATGCACTGTCCATGTGGGAAGAGCACAGATGCTAATGGTCCCCACAAAGCCAATGATGGCCAAGGCCAGGCCCAGAAGCTGTCTTTCACAAGCCACAATGATGACGCTGAAGCACCTTTACTCTTCAAAGAGTAAAGGTGATGTGTTAACAGGAGATTCAGGAATTTATCTGAAGCGCTGAGAAGGAAGTGGTTATCATTTGGTTTTAATACTCATTTTAATACTCGGTTCCTGTTCACACTTCTACAGGAGATGACAGCTTTTAGTGTTGCCTCTGAGTTGAAACTGGTTTCTAAAGAAAGTGACACATAACGGCAAAAAATAGCACACAGAAGAACTAATAATAATTTGACTTTGAAAAATGCGAGTAGTATTTGATTGGAACCTACTAAATGTGCATCATCATTGCTGAAAAATGCCACATCTCTGTTACAATTTTAATCTCAGTGTTAACTTTTTATTCACTTAGAAGTTTATCACAAAGTAGAAACAAAGTCACTAAGTAAATTATTTCAGTGCAAATAAAGAAATCAAAATTTGTTCAGGATCACTAAAATTTGTGAGATTTATTCACAGCAGATTGAGCCTTGTGTTGTTATATTGTTAATCTCAATCCTTCTGAAGAAATGCTGTGTTTAAATTAAAGTGGAAACTATGATTGAGAACTTCATATACGTGTGAGATCAGTAGTCTGTGTGTGTTTAATGCATGGAAGTAATAATTGCATACCGAATATATTTCTGAAACAGTGGGAGAAAGATGAGAAACAGTACCCTGTGTGAAAAGCAGTTTCACTGCAGGATATAGTGTGAGAAATACAACCACACAAAGCCGGCAACACATTAGGCACCAAACCAAACCTTTTAGTTGGGCTCAAAACAATTTCATTTCCGGTGTTATATCACGCCTGTTTACTGGCAACAATTGTTAATGTTTTTTAATTCCTTTGGTTTTCTTTCACTTTGTTTGTGCTGTTAAATATTAATTCTTGTATATTTTAATCTTTATGTTTATGTTTTACTAACAGTTTTCTTCTTTCCTTTCTCTCCCGATTTCCCCTACAGAAATTTAATGATACGAATGTGAATGTCATGGTCCTGGCTCTTTTGACCCAATGTTCTTCTCAACTTGCTGAAAAAACATTTTAACAAAAAGTCTGTTTCATGCAGAGAGGCCAAGATGCTGATGTTGTTTCATAACCAAATAGTGCAGCCTATAGTGTTAGGGTGATTTTGGTAAAAGTTGTCATTGTACTTAAATTTGTCAACCTTGTCCTGAACTGCATGTTCAGATATTTTTCTGTCCCTTTCTTACTTGTAGGATGGTGGAGGAGCCAAAAAGACGGAAAAAACAACTACTAAAACAATGTTGACTTTCTTAATAGAGCTTAAGGAATCTCTGAAATCGGGCCACAATAGGTGAACCATAAAGTAATTTAACAAATAACTGGGACCTCGTGGTTTGCGCGTCTACTCCATAACGTGCACCTTACTCCGGCTCCAACACATCAAATCTTGAAGCGTGGGATCCTGTTTGTCTTTTTTATTTTTACTTGTGGTGTACTGTGAAGGTACGCTCTGTAAGGCTGCATTTTTAGCCTGAGTATGAATCTCAAAAAACACTTCCTCCATTGAGGAGACAAAACTATTCACAGTAGATTGGCTTAATCCTGCTGCCCTGAGCTGTGCAACAGCAGAGGCACACATATCCAAAGTGCTCTTATTTGACCTTTTCAACTTTTCAGATGTTGTGGGTGTTTCTTCTACATTAGTTGACATCACCTCCCCTGTAATGCTAACTTCTTTAACTTCCACATCAGGCTGTAGATTAACATCAGTGTCAACCTGTTGGTCAAAATAGTTAACATGTTTGGTATTTAAATGTTTTCTAAAACCTGTGGTTTGGATGAATGTGTACATGTTGTGAAGCAGGGTGTTGTAAGATGTGCCAAACACAAAATGTGCTTTAAACAGTTCATCAAAAGCACCAAGTGAAGAGGTAGACTTGCATGGTATGGCATTATTGTCAAGAATAATGAAGAACCGGTGGATGTCATTCTTTTTCACCCCAACAGCCAGGAGGTAGGGTTGAGTGCTGGTAGTGATGGCATCAAGGTGCTCTTGGATATTTGCTCCAGTATGAAAAGACAAATACAGACAAGCAATAAGAATCAAGTGTTTCTTAAATTGGTAATTCATAACACAAAAATAGAAAAGAAACACAAACCTTCTTGAAGACAACAAGATGCCGTTCTGTTTAAGAAGCTGATACATTTCCTGGTCTCTTCTGACCCTGACCGGATGGTGGAATCAGATGTAATAGCAATAGAATTGCTGAGAGGTCACTGTCCCAGCCTGCAAAAAATATTTGTTTTTAATAAAGTTGAATCATCAGCATCAACAACACATTTCAATGCATCTGCATTGACAAAATGTTTGAGTAGACCCAAAATACAAAAAGGATAGCTGTTCTGTGACAAACATTATATATGCTATAAATGTGCTAATCCAAGAAACAACAGCTTGTAACAGCAGTCTGGCGAGGAAGGAGCGGCTAGCCGGTCCAGCGGGCATGTGGTGTGGAGGTTAGCCACCAGATGATCCATCTCCTGGTGCTAGACAATACGAAATACAGCTTTATCAAAACTAATAACAACATTTGATAACCATTATTAATACAGTACCACAATTTGGAACTGTATACTGTATTTCCACTGAATTATAAGTGTTACCTCCAGATGATAATCGCCTCCCTTTAGCAGTCCATCTCTGTATGGTTTTTTATCCTCCAGGCCAAGTAACCAGTGCCACTTTCGCAATCATAATAATGTTCCTTGGAGAGTGACATGTACAGACATTTTGTTTATTCATTTATCAGTTATGTAACAATGAACAGTTGATAAGGACGTACATTTTGGCAGGATTTAAAATGATTAAATGCGATTTTAGTTGTATCAGTTATTACTGTGAGCTACTTACATAGCCATTTTTGGAGTACGGGTCACTGAGGTAAGGGAAAAAGGTTACAATTCCTCTGGCATACATTTCTTTTACCTGTCGTGGTGGCGATGTACTGCAAGATCAAAAGGAAAAGGACTAGTCAGCTTCCCTGGAATTAATAGAGATTTAAAATCATTTGAAAATGATAGTGAAATCAAAGGGCCAGAAATAAATTACCCATTTTTTTCTGTCAAGTCAGCTACCAGTATGTTGACCATTTTTCTTCTGGTTTCATCCACCAGGGACTTTATATTTGATTGTATTCATTTATTATACGTTCTCCACCAGGTTTGCTGGTGAGAATCGATTCCAACAATTGGAAAACACAATAAAAAACATTCTACATGTTGATATAACCACAGTTCAGAGCACTTAAGCTACAAACAAAAATGATACTGTTAGAAGAATGGGGAACTCTGCTAACTCTTACTTGCTTAGCTTCTGCATCCAGCTTCTGACGTTTCCTAAAAGGGCTGTCTGAAAGGATGACCGTATCCTGTGAATCTGATGAATGTGGCGATAATAACTGGGACTGCTCAGGAGACACTTCTGCAGAAGCTGCTTCCAGTCAAAGCTACATGGGAGGGACCCAGAGAGAGTTTTCCTCATGCTTTCATCCAGAAAGTGCTGCTAGATTTGTACTTGCATATTTAAAGTTTGCAGTGATATTTTGTTTGGATTCTCCTACCTTCTACATCCTATCCAAACTGCCACTGGCAGCTTCTGCATGTTGAGGCAGCAGGCTGGCGCTCCATGGAGCCCATATGTTATGGTTTAATTTGCAGTTAAATCCCCAGCTTTACTTATAGGTTCAGCCTGTTCTGAACTCTGATGGTTTTTTAGGACACATCATGTTTTGAAAATCTTGGCTGAAGCACCTCTCTCCGCCTCGTTGTCACATGAGGTGGGAAGTAACAAAGTACAAATATTTTGTTGGTGTACTAAATTACAATTTCCAGGTACTGTACTTTCCGTGAGTAGTTTTTACTTTTTATTTTTACTCCATGCATTTTTAAATAAATATATGTACTTTCTATTCCTTTTCAAAACAGTCTTGTTACTTTTGCTTTAACACATTTGGGGGTAATTATTTTATCATTGCGTCAAACCTATTTGAGCCTTAAGAAACCAACAAACATTAGCAAACTGCACACAAATTGTTTGTGTGCAGTTTGTCACAGTGTGTTGCTAGCTAAAGGTCCAGCTGCTATATTTCACAGGAAGAGAAAAAAAAGAGAGCTAACTTCACTCAGAGATGGAGAAAGATAAGAAAGCGCACAAGAGAGGAAGAAGAGAGGTTAGATTCAAAGATAAGGACGGCTTATTTACAGCTTACGTGTAAGTCCTCATGTTTTTAAATCAGATGTGACATTATGTTTTTTTATATTGTGAAACATGCTGCAAAACAAGGCACACTAACAGCTATTTAACCCTTTCATTATGACAACCTCAATCTGGATTATTCATGTTATGCATGGAAAGATTGTAGACTGTAGCTAATCAGTTTCAATATTTTATTAGTGTATCGGTACTTGTAGCTGAGAGTCTATGATGGATTTGATACAGGGCAGGAAATCAAAACCAAATAAAAATAAATGAGTGACATAGATGTAACCATTTCACTGTGCAGATGAATGCTTATAGCCTGTGCAAAGTGCATATGCTGTATAGTAGAGAGAACTTATTAAACTCTACAAAGACATTTTTTTTTTAAATTAAATGAATGTGGACAATGTGGACAGTGGTGGTTGGCACTGTTGTCTCACAGCAGGAAGTGCATTCAGTGATCGTGTGTGTAAGTTTCAAGCTATAAACCGATCGCCTGCTCAGTAGATTCCCGGGTCACACACTTGGCTTGGTATTGCACCCTGGGGCGCCTCTGTCAGTGCTCCCCAGGGTGGCTGTGGCTACAATGTAACTTGCCATCACCAGTGTGTGAATGTGTGTGTGAATGGGTGGATGACAGGTTGTGTAAAGCGCTTTGGGGTCCTTAGAGACTAGAAAAGCGCTATACAAATACAGGCCATTTACCATTTGCCATCTCCATCACAATTTAATGGCTGAAGATCACATTTAATAAAAACTGATGATGCTGTATTGTTTTGCTTCCCAGAGCTCTGCTCTAATTTAACCTGTTTTTCTTCCTTTCATCAACTTTAATTCATTTCATGAAAGTGTGCAGTGATGTTTTTTCTCCTAATTTTTTTTTTACAGGATCAGGATCTCTGCAGTCTGATCTCACTCACCAGATTTCAAAAACCTCGGGCATCTACCTGGAGGACCAAGGACACACTGAGTTTAATAGCTGAAACAGCTTAAAGAAGCATTAAATAATTGCACTGTTATGCTATATAGGTGAAATGTTTTATTGCAGATATGAAACTAATGGTTGTGATTGATTCTGTAACACAAATTTATACAAATGCCTTTACAAAGTGGATGAACATACTGCAGAAACGTATAGGTCATACCTAAAAGGGCATTTAAACTACCATTATGACTGGCAGGGACCACATCCTCAGCTGGACTGAGAATATTTCTTCAAAGACATGTAGGATGTAACAGAAACAGATCAAGGCCTGAGACTGTGGTTACGTCAGTATGACAGCAGCTCCCAAGTTAGACAGATCCTTTATTTTGTTTTATTTTATTTTAAAAATTGATTTCAAGGATCCTAACAAGCTCATGCAGCAATTTTCCTTGTTTAAAAAGTATACAACACAGTATGAAATGTGGCAACCACAGTGGGCCAAACATGGCTATGGCCAAGTTTTATCACACCAATTTTACACCTTCTACACAATAATTTAACACCCTTTACTCAATAAAACACACCCCATTTATCACGGCACACAGATCACCTGAGAGTATCAGGCTCTTTATGATCATCAATAGTATGCCTACATTCTTTTAAAATCAACAGCATCCAATCCTTTAATCAGTAAACTGTTAACGAACTCCACTCCTTCCTGCAGGTGCAGTCACTTTACCCTGATTACCTCCGGTGCTTTCACTTCACTCTGTGCTATGCACATCAGAGGGATCGCCGTCAGCTGTGTTTTTTAGCTCCCAATATTTAAGACAGGGAAGAGGCCCTAAGCCACAAGGACAGTTGTGTCTTGGGTTAGTGTAGGTGAAATGTTGGCCAGTATTGCAAGTGTATTTCGAGTGACTGCCTGGAAGAATGCAAGTACTCAGTTTTTATTTTATTGTGACCTGAGTTAAAATCTTTGTTTTTTGTTCTTGTTTTTATTTAAACATTAAAGCTTTAGTGCTAAAATATTATTTGCACTGGATAAGAACTTTTAATTTGTTTCAGATGATGGCTTGAGACTACTGGAAACTGACAGTCTGCTTAAAGACTGTTCAGTGCATGGCTTAACTACAAACCTGGTTCTACAAAGGAGACATTCTTTTGGCTTGTTGGGGAAAGAACCACTAGTGTTTTAGTTTGAGTGATTAATGGGAACAGCGCTTGAGGAAAAAATGTCTTGGAAGCATCATCTCTGTGGCTGTCTCCATATGACATGCATTGCTTTTAAAGACTAAGTGCTTAAATTTGTTTCAACAGGGTGCTGCACTAATTATGTCAGCACGCACATTCACTGATTTCACAACTCGGGCTACCTTTGAAATAAAGGTAAGATTGACAGTGAGGTCTTGAACACAGACTGGCACTTGGCACTTTGACTCATGGGTATTTGCTTCTCCAGAAATGTGACCTCTTCCTGCTGGATGAGGGCCCTGCCACTCAGGTGGTTTTGACTCGTGATGAGGGTCTGCAGTACTACCGCACAATGCAGGTCATGAGACGTATGGAGCTGAAGGCAGATCAGCTGTACAAGCAGAAGCTGATTAGAGGATTCTGTCACTTGTATGATGGCCAGGTTGGGTTTTTTTCTTCATCTACAATGAAACTCATGGCTGGTATACATTGAATACCTGCTAAAGATCTGAAACTGGCTTTGAACTGCAATCTGATTGCAGTAACACAGTACTATTACTGTAAAATACTTTTTGGCTACTCTTCAGAATCTCCCTTTAGGTCCAGACATGTGAAGTTGTTTTCTCATAATAGGAAGCCTGTGCTGTTGGTCTTGAAGCCTCAATTAACTTGTCAGACCACCTGATCACAGCATATCGTGTCCATGGCTACACTTACACCCGGGGAGGGACTGTCAAGGAGATCATGGCTGAGCTCACTGGTGAGTTGTTGAAGACTAAAGATCAGTAAACATGGGACTCCTTTTGGCGACTCCACTGTGAACGTGGCAGTTGTAAGTGTTCAGTTCTTGCCAGAGTAACTTGACAGGTTTTTAATATTTCCCAAAAGTCAAGCTATTGAGGTTCAGAAACTTAAAGATTATCCTAAAGAGCCCAGTACATGGAGTACTACAGTTACAAGATGACAATAGAAAAGTCTCCCTAATTGGATGAAGGTGGCACAATTGTGGCTTGCCCTTGGTGGTTTACTCCCTGAGATTAAGGCTCTAAGAAGTTTTTGGCATCACTGAATAAGGAACAAATGGCAATAAGTACTCTGAGATGGAAATACTTTCGTTATGTCAACTAATGTTTTCCATGCACAGGCAGAAGAGGTGGAATTGCAAAGGGCAAGGGTGGCTCTATGCACATGTACTGCAAAACCTTCTATGGTGGAAATGGAATTATTGGTGCTCAGGTAAATGTCATCTACGTGTCTTGTTACTGGTCTTTTTGCCTTCTATGGTTTAAGTATGTCAGATGTCATTGGTTTGGAACTGGCACTTGTTGTACATTTAGACTTTAACACTAATGTCCACACAATGTGGGATTTCTCTAGGTTCCTTTGGGTGCTGGTGTTGCACTTGCTTGCAATTACCTGGGCAACAATGAGCTGTGTGTCTGTCTCTATGGTGATGGTGCTGCCAACCAGGTACGTAGTGTTGAAGAGCAACGCTTGGCTCTGCACGGCCAGTATCTGTCAAATATGTGCTAAATGCACAACATGACTAAACTCTAGGAAGTCTTGAAGCTGTAACTTCACAACTTTGCAGGACAACCTTTAAAAAGCCTTGTGTATATTCAACAGGGCCAGATCTTTGAAACGTACAACATGGCTGCTCTCTGGAAGCTGCCTGTTATCTTTGTCTGTGAGAACAACCGCTATGCCATGGGCACCTCAGTGGAGCGAGCTGCAGCCAGCACAGATTACTACAAGAGAGGAGAGTTCATTCCTGGTCTGAGGGTAGGGGGTCTGGCATGCTTCAGCACATCTCTCATTACTTGTAGAATAGTGCAGCTCAAAATGACAGTTGCTCTCATTTTGCAAAGTCTTGCATTCATTATTCAAAATGCCAATTATTCAATCTGGGTTTGTTTAGTTACAAATGCATGCCTGAACTCTGTTTCAAACACAATGCACACTAGCTGGAAGTGAGAGAAATGCTGTTTGGAGAAATCGCAGCCTCAAATGGTCAGGTAAATGGCCTGTATTTGTATAGTGCTTTACTAGTCCCTAAGGACTCCAAAGCACTTAACACATTCAGTCATCCACCCATTCTCACATACTGGTCTATTGTTGAATTCTGACGTTCACTATCGGACTGCAATACAGACAAGTATACCAATTCTGACTCATTGTAGGTTTGACTAATTTAAAATGTGTCTGGTGCAACCATGGACTTGCATATGGACCCTGTCAGTTTTTTGTAAGATGAGATTAAAACTCAGTAACTGTGCACAGGTGGATGGAATGGATGTTCTCTGTGTCCGGGAAGCAACCAGATTTGCTGCTGATCACTGTCGCTCTGGGAAGGTGTGTTTAAAATGCTTAATTGTCATGTGCAGGATATGAAACTTGTCTCGCTGAAATTCTTTGTCCTTTGCTCAGGGTCCTATTCTCATGGAACTCCAGACATACCGCTATCATGGACACAGCATGAGCGATCCTGGACTTAGGTAAACGTCTACTTGAGCCAGCTTAAGTTGCAGCAACTTAAGTTCTTGTTTAATCTTACAAATGTCCTTTGCCGTTCCTGTGGCTCTGATCTCTGCTCCTTGGTCTCATGTATGCCCTCTGTAGTGGCTAGTTCTGCCTACAGAATTTCAGTATCTTCTGCTAGATTTCTCCATTTGACAGACTTGATGCTTGAAAATAACTTTTAAGTCTATCAGTTTCTAATCTGCATAGAAATGGCTTATTGAAAATTTCAAGGCACTAATTTTTCACTTTGAGCATCTAAATCACTTTTAAATGCTCAAAGAACATTTTTTGGCAACCCTTGTGCATCCCTACAACTGCTGCACCATCTCCCCTCTCTAGCTACCGCACACGTGAGGAGATCCGGGAAGTGCGCAGTAAGAGTGACCCCATCGCCATGCTAAAGGACCACATGCTCAGCCACAACATGGCTAGTGTGGAGGAACTCCAGGTAGGAGATGCAGAAATCAAACTTATGAGCAACACTTCTGACAGTTTAGAACTTTTCTTTGCAGCGAGTAATGGAAGTCTGACTAGCTAAGCATACTAACATTTGTGATCTCACTTGAACTAGTATTAATGGCATGCTTTACATGTGAGGATAATGAAAGGGCTGCAACTCCATTTAAAATGAGATCCTCCAGGTTTCATCACATGTCTTGCAGAATTGCCTCATATACTGGAAGATGCCTTGTTTAACTGTCTTTTCTGTAGGGAATTGATGTGGAAGTGAGGAAGGAGATTGAGGATGCAGCTCAGTTTGCCACCACAGACCCAGAGCCCCCACTGGAAGAACTGTGCAACCACATCTTCTACAATGAGCTGCCTTTTGAGGTGCGCGGAACAAATCTGTGGACCAAGCTGAAGTCTCTTAGCTAAAGCTTTTGACAACCGCCTGTCATTAATGCACACCATGTATGTTAAACTTGAGCCTCACACCAGAGCGAAGACAAGATCAGATTCACTTTACTACCTCAAGTCTTGAAATTGCTACAGTGAAGTGTTAATGTTATCAGTGTAAGACTTATACCTACATTTATGCTCTTCACCATATTTACCTTGGCCAGAAATGTTTAGTGATTGGCTTCTGGTAGATTTCATCTTTTTACTTGAGCCACATTCCTTAAATCTCTGGCTCTGACTAGATTATTTGCTGTGTAATCTAGTAATTTTTGAGGTGCTGTAAATGTTTAGTGTCAAAGGATGTATGGCCTTAACATGGCTTAGTGCTCCATATGCTTAAAGAAGTCAAATTGAAAAAGTGCTTGTCTTCACATGGTAACTTTTCTTGACACAACTGTCTAAGGTTTAATCTGACTCAAGTTGAGCGGATGTGTTTGCATAGTACTAAAATCCTGAGGCCCTTTAAGAGTGGATTCATTTCAGGCTTGACTTGAACTAGAAATGTGAACCCTAACATTGGGTGACAAGTTTGTGCATCTGAAGACTTAACATGCTTCTGTCACTGATGGATTTAGACTTCAGGCCAACTCTAACAAACTTTAGGCTTCAATGTCTTAAGATTATGGTTGCAGCTCTGACAAAGAACAATGGTCTATGAATGTCTAGTCTCAATACCTACAAAACTAAGAGGAAAATGGCTTTAAACTATTGCATGAGCAAATATTACCAGAATGGTCTATGTAGCCTTCTCTAAGGGACACTCAAGAAATACCCTACTTGATCCCTTTCCA
>NW_005187427.1:5002234-5009437 GCF_000239375.1 Pundamilia nyererei | reverse complement strand
TACTTTTGTAGCATTAGCACACCAGTACTACTTTTGTAGCATTAGCACACCAGTACTACTTTTGTAGCATTAGCACACCAGTACTTCAGGTTTAGTCCCACTCATCTAAACTAATGTCGTGTATGGTGAAAACCCTCCAGGTTGCAGCTATCCTTGCAGCCACTTCATGTTTTCTTTTTCGCTGTGGGACTTCCAGGTGCTTGCAGCTGTTCTCAATGTCTACAGTGTCACCTTCTGGTAGTGGAGTCTCCTCAGGCCTGATTACCTTTCATTATCATTGAGCCTCTATTTCTCAGTTGCCTGCAGTGAAGTTGGACCCCTTCCAAACATTACACAAGTCCCATTAGAGATGGGGCAGAACAGGTAGCTTGGAAGCCAAACAATGAAATGTACAATGGAATGGTGGGGGCTGGTAGAGGATAAGTATGAGAATGGAAAACTAACTTCTCAGAACAACAATAACATGCATTCACACCTCAACACCATAAACTCACGTGACAAGCAACAGGGGTGGGTTTGTGGTGAAAGTTTCTACATCCAGATGAACAGAATCAACTTTCGGGGAAACTGCATTTTTCACAGTTGGTCTAATGTCCGTCACTGGTCACCTGGTCTATCAATTTCTCGTTGAAGAGCTGTGAGCTTCTCCAAGATCTTATCCATAATGCGTTCAATGAGCACAGTCTGAGTACTCATGGCCCTTCCCATCGCTTCGATCAATGCAGCCAGTCTTGTGGGGTTTTGAACAGCTGTAACGGCTTTCTTCAATAAGCCAGAGCCCAGCCAGTTCCAATCAGCAGGAACCCTGTTATCATGGCTCTTAATAGGTATAAATCTCAATCGACAGTCCTTCCAGGCATACAACGCACCAATTCCTTCACCCGTCCATTGTGTATCCGACAGGAAACGTCCCTGTAGGACTGTTGGGCTCTTCCGAACCCAGGCTGCTTGCCGAAGAGAGTGTGTCAATTGCATTAAGAGACCAGTCAAAATCTTGTTGGCTGAATTTTGGGGGGGGGGGGTCACCCAAAGGACAGTGAGAGTGTAAAGAAGTATCCAATTGGCAGTTTGCTTCAATGCTTACAGTTATGCAGAATTAGGAATGCTCTTTGTGACAGGTGGGTACTGACATGCATGGCTGCAGCTGCCAGCTGTCTTCTAGGCTTCACCTCTGCTAATCCTGCATCTCTGAACTGGACCTCGTCAGTATTTGGGGTCTCATAAGCTCTCCTGTGATATTTAGTTTGCATACTTGGATTATTCAAATAAACTTTATATATTATGCTAAATCTATACAGATTTTTCTACATCAGATATGATAGTACGAATTAGTCAACCTGTATTAAAGTCTCCCTCTACAGCCTGTTGTTTCATAGTTTCAGCAATGAAATTAGATTTAAAAATAAACATAGATGACATTCTGTCCCCTAGGCATCCACCATGATCCCGCTGTCTACAGTCATTCAGTAACACTCAGAACAATATGATGATCACCGGATAATGTTAATAAATATCTTTTCCAAAATATGAAAGTTTTCTACATGTCCTAGTTCAGTGGTCCCCAACCTTTTTTGCGCCACGGACCAGTTTGTGCCCGACAATATTTTCATGGACCGGCCTTTAAGGTGTCGCGGATAAATACAACAAAATAAAACTAGTACCGGTACCGAAAAAAAGATTTATTCATAACACAACCAGAAAAACAGAGTTAATGGAAAAAAACGATAACAAAAAAAAGCTAAAAACCAATAAAAACCCTGAAAACCATAAGTTTCACACCCGAGTCTCGGCCTGGGGGTTGGGGACCGCTGTCCTAGTTTACATTATGAAAGAATTTATTATGAGTGAGAATCTCTTGATAGTCTAATACTTTCCCGCTAAACAGTCATCTTCTACTTCGGTTAGGTTTATTTTAACATCCGTTTATTAAAACGTATGTTTTGCTTTTTTTTATTTTTTACTGCAATTCTGTTAGAGTAGCTTTTACTGTTTAGTGCTTTTAGTGTAAAAACAACCTGGTTGTTAAAACTAAGATAAGGCAGACGCAGAGAAACGCAGACGCAGAGAAACACAGACGCAGATGCAAACGCTGAAGAATCTACAATGGCAGAAGCACAAATGAAAATGGTCACCAGACCCAAGAAAAAAAAAGTGCAAAAAAACAAAAAAGTGCCTGAGGAGCAGTTACTCGGGCATATATACTCGGGCTCTTCTTGATTCGCAAAACAGCATGGCTGAGCCCTAAAAATTAAGAAATGCAAGAAAACACTTAAGCAACTTCTGTAAGAGGAAACCCTGAATCCTTCACTATTTCAGAAGCAAAGGAGGACATGAATATGGACACACAGGGAAATGTGAATAACCCCAGCGGACAAAACCCTAGGCCTAATGGAGGGACTATTTCAAATTTAGATTTCATAAGGACAAAGGCCAGTATAATCCATGGGACAAGATTTCTGCTCTCAGACAGCAACTGCAAGCTTCCCACTATCATCAGAACCAGCTTTTTTTGGAAACTGGAAGTTGCTAACAAGGTTGCTTTATATTACCAAACTGGATGATGTGATCCTTTCCCTGCAGCAGCAAATCAGCCACCCTGCAACAGAGCGGAGTCTGCCACTCAAACCACAGAGGCTTCACACACAGACTTTGTAAGCCTGAAATCTTCTAAGGAGGTTGAATTTGAGGTCCAGTGCAAGAATCAACAAGAACAGAAATGCTCCAGCAACAGCTCCTAGAAGCTCAAAATCAACTGAAGGAGCAGTCAGTTAAACATAGGTAGGATCAAGAGACACTCAACACAGAAATCAGGGACCTTAAATCCCAGCTCTGCTCCAACAAGGCCCTTGATGATTTGAAGGTAGAGACTCTTGACCGAGAGCTGAAAGAAGACTCTTTAGAACAAATTGAAGACAGACAGAAAATTATTGCTACCCAGCTGGCTGAACTCTAAACTGAAATTAAGACCCAGAGAAAAAAAAACAAAAAAGAAGCAAATCTGACTGCTTCAACTTATAATTCTGTTCATTTTATGAGTATATCTTTCTTGATATGACTGCTTGAATGTAGATCAGGAATCAGGTGAGCATCAAAATGTAGGTAAAAACAGGACTTTTATGCACGAACATTTTAAGACAGAGCTCTCACAATCCGCACATCAAACACATCTCTGTTCCTTACACTTTATGCTTTTTCTCAAAATCTTCTAGGTCAGGTGTACGTTTCCCACTTTCTAAATAATCTCAATGATTCCTGATTATGACACAAAAAGTACCACAGATAATAAGCTCGTTTGGCTCTTGGCCAAGGCGGTCGCACTTTTCTCCTCTCCTCTCCTCTCCCTTATCTTTCCTGCTTAGCTCTTATGTCCTTGTCCTTTACAATCGTAAATGGCAAATGTCTGGGATATAGTTCCAAGAAGGCGAAAGAAAGTAAAAAAAAAAAAAAGCAAAACAGACTTTGGAAAAACCGATTAATCATTTGGATACAGTGGCTTGCAAAAGTATTCGGCCCCCTTGAACTTTCCCACATTTTGTCACATTACAGCCACAAACATGAATCAATTTTATTGGAATTCCACGTGAAAGACCAACACAAAGTGGTGTACAGGAGAGAAGTGGAACGAAAATCATACATGATTCCGAACATTTTTTACAAATAAATAACTGCAAAGTGGGGTATTGCAGTATTACAAAATTCATGTGCACATGTTGTTTCTCCGTTTAACAGGTGTAAGCTACATTTGTGAGTGTATAAAAAAACTAATAGAAAAAGACTCATGGAGTCATGACAAACCTGATGTTAGAATTTTTAAAAAATAGATCTTATAACTTGTTTTGACCAATCGGTTATTTCATATGACCATTGAAAGTTTATCCAAGCTGTACCTTTTGAAGTTTCCTCCAGTGAATTAAAAACAGATGTCATCCAAGGTACCCATGTTTGTTTCTGTTAATCTGTGTCATGGTGCAACTTTTGCCCCCCAAAACATTGTTTTATGGGTGATTTTTATGAAGAATTATTCTTTTTTGTACCCAAAACTAAGCTCTTTATATTGACTTTCTTGTTCACTCAAACAAACACTCATGCACCACCTTGCATGGTAGTTCCATAACGAGGTGTTCACCTGCCATTGGGAGCAAGCTGGGGTTCAGGGTCTTCTCCAAAGACACTTCAAGGGCTTCATTTGGCACATCCTGATAATAGCTTTTTCTAAAGCTTTTTCCGAGCACGTGCCAAGTGCTTTCTCAGAGATAATATTTGGAATTACCTCTTTAATGTTTTAAAGTCTTCACATTATGAAGTGCCCTGAGATTAGTGACTTGGTGAATTGTTATTAATGTGATACACAGTAGCAAAAGAATAGCTCTACCACATGGCTGTAGCTCAGGTGGCACCAGGTTATCTACTAACTGGAAGGTTGGTGGTTCAGTCACTAGCAGCTCCAGATATCCTTGAGCAAGACACTAGCCCCAAATTGATCGCTGACCCATCCGTCAGAGTTTGAATCATAGCTAGAAAGCACTTAAGCATAGCAAAGGGTGCTCAGAGTAGAAAAGTGCTGTTAAAAACACAAACAAAATTTACCATGAATTACTGTACTTTGAGTGTTTTTATTTTGGAGCAGGGAAAAGACAAATTCAAGCTGTTTACTTTTTGATGACTTCTTTAGGAATTCAAAATGGCTCTTGAATAATATTAAGATATATTTTGTGTTCAGTTGATTATTTGTTAATCAGTGTTATTTGCTGCACCAGCAGAATATGAATGTGATATTCAGTTGATGCCACTAGGTGGGAGCCTATGACCTGTAATGAGCATGTTGGATCTCAGATGACTGCTTTAGGTGAAGCCTTACTCTTTTATGTGAAACCCTATTTGTGTTGCATTCACAAAGTCTGTGATGCCTCTTGCTCTTCTAATGTTTAGTGTTTAAATAATTGTTTAAATATTTGACATGGTGTCTGTTTTACCTGTGTTTCTGTGGTTATGCTTATTTCTTTTTGTTTCCTTTATGTTATTAAATATTGACGTCTGCCTTTTTGTTCCTTTTTTTTCTGTCTCCTGTGTTTTGTGCTGTGTGAGTTTGGTCCTGGTGCTTATTTTCATTTTAATGGTTGTATTGAATGTCTTCAAATCCACAATTTAAAGAATCTTGATGCAACTGTTGTTTTGAATAATAAATAAAGTGTAACTGAAAAGAACTCCCTGTCTTATGTGGAAGGATGACCCTCATGTAGCTTTCTGTATTTTATATGTGGATGAATATTAGTTATCTGTGATCTTGAAGTCATTTTTGACCAGGATACATCCTCCAGTCCACATGTTAAAACAAATATGTAGCACTGATTTCTTTCACCTGATTACTGAGCAATGCTAGAAACTAGTTCATGCTTTTGTTAATTCAAGGCATGACTATTTTCATTCTTTAGCATCAAGCTCTTTTAAAAGCTTTCAGTTGGTCAAAAATGTCATGGCAGAAGTACTAATTGTGTTGACAAAGGGAGGCCTTATTTCTCCCAATCTCCATTTCTCTTAATTTGCAAAGTTAAGACTGGATCAGGTAACTATTAGCTGTGTTGCTTTATATTTGAAATGATAGATGAAGAGGTGGAAAAACTATATGGATCACCAAGCCACCTAATCTGCTCAGTGAATTTTGTTCCAATGAAAAGGAGTCAAACAATACCAGTGGCAATAAAACCTTTTTCATCTCTTTCAACTAACTGTGGCTTATGTGTTTCATAGCCTGCACAATGGTGTTCAAAGAGAGAGCCGAGGTATGATGACAGTGACTTTTCAACCTATCCTGAAAATAATCGAGCCTCGGATGGATCTCAGGCATAATAGCAGTTAATTTTCCATTTTGATCTCTTATTTAATAGTATCGCACTGCTGTTTGCTCTTGCTCTGATTAATGTATTTACAATATGAATCAAGTGAAAGCAATGAAATATCAAACAAATTAAATGGTTATAATTTCAGGCATTGACATTGACAGCACACACGGTTTCAACCGTATGACCTGGAATGTAACACATGATTGTTTTTAGTGGTGGACCTTCACAAATACTTCACTGAAATCAGCTAATACCTTTATCCCTTGAAAAGATGTAAGCCTAATACAGGTTAAGACAAGAATGCTACAGAACGTAACATCAAAATATTGTTGCACTGCTTACAGTTCTACATCAGATTATCATGACTTCCACTGTAAAACTGCCACTGGATGCTTACATGTGCCATAAATTTGTGACCTAAATTAATTGTTTTTTCTGATTCTAACAAGCTGTGCCTGCCCAGTTAGTACCTTACCCACAGCTGAATATTGAATATTACCTCTTAGTTTGCAACCATGCAATAAATTGCACAGGGTTGCAAGATGGCAGATTGGGTAACTCATGTCGAAATAAACTGACTGTGTTTAGAAAAGTTTGTAGTCAACATTTGTAGATTACTCATAAACGTAACCACACCCATAGGGGGATTATGTTCACACTAAAGTACCTGTAAACTGGTTGAATTTAGTGACTCGTAATAATTTTTAAAAGCAAGGACATTAAAACTAAATGGGGGGGGCGTGGAGACAGCTGGAGTACCTGGAGAGAACCCACACAGACACAGGGAGAAAAATGTGCAGCTAACAGTAGTGAAGGAAAACATGGTGACGTACAGTGGGAATAAAATTAAAGCTTGGTTACAATGGTGAACTTGTTTAGATTTACTGAGTGGTAATACATAAATGACAGTCTCCCTTTTATGTCCATTGTTATATTAATCAGTTTGATGGATTACGTGAAAAGGTTCCTTGCTTAGATGCTGATTTTATTCTTTGTTCTTTCTCTGTTTGACTATAAAATAAGTAAGATATAGACCCACTAACTTAGAGTGAACTCTCACATGACTACATCTTGTTGCACTGCACTGTTTTAATGTATTTTGCATTGTGCTTCATGTTGTGTGCTATTTATTTGTCATCTTTTCAAGCTTTTTTTAGTTGTTAATTTTTTAGTTATATTATTACATATTATATTGTGCCTTATGTTGAGGTATTTCAATTGACTGTGTTTTCATAATTGGAGTGGCAATAAGCATTAATCTCTGTTTTTTAGTAGAGGGGTGATGAGCTGTTACGTTTATTTAGAAAAAGGCCCGCTTTAGTTAAATAAATATATATCTATATCTATATATATATATATATAT
>NW_005187427.1:4998234-5001996 GCF_000239375.1 Pundamilia nyererei | reverse complement strand
ATATATATATATATATACACACATATATATCCCAGATGTCCCAGCATCAGGCAGGCACTTCAATCCAGCTTACATCAAAATTTGTAAATATTAATCCTTAGTGTGTTTCTCATTTCATGCAATAATAATCTGCTAATACAGTACAGCCACTGTACCAAAAGAAGCAAGCTGACTGTGCTGTGTAAGTAGAGAGAAAGCTGCTGGCTTTAGCTTTAAAGGTTAAGACAACGAGCTCAAGATATTTAAAAGTTGTCCCGGGATGGGGAGCTTTAAACCTGTCTGTAAATGTAAATTGTTTATGTTTAGTGCTGAGCCTCAGAGACAAACTGCTATTTTCCTCTTAGTTTGCTAAATGAAAAACATTTGAAATACATTTCATGTAAGACAAAAATGCATTAAAAAGCAGAAATATAATGTATATTTTTTGGCTTGTTAAAATAAAATGGTTATCCAACAGAACCAACCACTCTGCCATTTTAAATTTGTTTCATGTCTTGTGCTTTTATGATTGATTAAACTGCTTGCTTTTAATTATTCTGCTGTGTACAGTGTCCTTGAGTGTTCTCAAAGGCACTTCCAAAGAAATTGTGTTTTTTTTTTTCTCTCTATACATGACAACAGGAGCACACGTTTGGACAACATGTGTAGTTAAATTAGACAATGACTGCCAAAACACATTAGTAAATAAAAACCATTGTAGAAAAATATTTATCAAAAGTCTGAAGCAGACTAAATGGACAAAACAAGTTCATATTTAACCAGGTTTTATTGTGCACAGGAAATACGTACAAAAGACAATGAGGGGATGTAGCAAGGGTCTCAGACGTGGAGGCACTGAAGCAGAGGTGGTTAGGTGCAGAGCTGTGTTGCAGATGACTGATGTCATCAAATAATTTGTGTGGCATCTTATTGAATGCAGAACACCTGATTGTTCTGTAAACAGTTTGAAATTGTTTTGTTTTTTTAACAAAAGGGAAAAAAGTAAATAGCTGCAAATAACGTTGTTTGCAAAACTTATGCATACAATCTTAAAATTGACAATTTATATTTGCATTTAAAATTATGAAACATGATTCAATAAACATGTTTGTGGTTGTTACAGTAAAGAAATATAGATTTTTCTACTAAGATTTGATCTAAATTCAGACAAAAAAAAACATACATTTTGTTAATACAGTATGTCAAAATTAAAATATAACTGTAAATTCAGACACGTGAGGTTGTGCTGAAAAGAATGATACCAAACAAGGCAAAATAAATAGTTTTTACAGCGAATATGTAGAGATCAAATCAAAAGTACTCAAAAATGGTGATTTATACCCTGGACCCCAGAGGGTTAAACATTTTTGTTAAAGTAACGCAATAGTTACTTTTCAAGTAATTAATTACTTTTAGAATCTTGTAACTAGGTTACTAACTCAGTTATTTTTTTCAAGAAGTAACTAGTAACTCTAATTTCTTTTTCAAAGTAACTTGCCCAACACTGGTAAAAGGTGAGGTTTCAACCCGGTGATTCCGAGAATCCAGGAGTGACGAAAGGCGAGTCCCATGAGTAGTGGCATTTCCAAGAAGGGGTTTGCAAGCAGGTTTGGAGATTCTTACCAGGTGCAGCCACTGTTTATGAGATTAAACATAGGTGAGGTTAATCAGATGCAGGAAAACTAACAACCAAAGAAAATGAGGGTACATGCAAAGCAAGGAACAACAAAACACTCCCGCAAGCCGCAAGGAGGCTGTGAGGTCATTGACAAACTGACAGGACGGCGCTGGCCTTATGAGTCAGCTGCTGAGTGCTGTTGATGGATTACAGGTGATAGAAACAGGTGAACACCCAGAGCTCCTCCCACATGGGCGGACACAGTAAACCACAGGATTCAAGCAGAATAATACCAGATACACTTGCATCATGACAATATTATTGCAGAACTGATGATTTGTGGTCTAGATGCTAAAGCCATTTACTTTACAGCTCTATTTGCCGCATTTTTCATATGATGTGAAGTTCAAGATAATAATACATAATTAACGTAGAGCTTCAATCAATGTCTGAAACAACTGAATTCTATCAGTGAACACATTATTGTACTCTGACAACTACAGCACTGTTTTGTATTTGGTGGATAACACTGTCTGTTCCAGTACTCATTTCTCTTCTTGTTTAGCATCTGTGGGTGGTGCATGTAAATATTGTGTACATGCAGAATACATCAGGGGTAGAGTGATAAATTTGATCCTGAGAAACTTTTCCATCCATACCACAAGATTTTGGAAAACTAAAGAAACTAACGTTGCTTCATTAATATGACAACATGTAAACACCATTAGTTTTTCCACATTTCACACCCATAAGATACAATGGCAAGTGTTAACAAATGACTATATTAAAATTATTTTCAAATAAAAGGAATCGTGGCTAGAAGGAGAAGCTTGCATCAAAATGTAAGCAAAAAATGAGACTTTTCATATTCTACATCTTGAAAGATTACCCAATGTGCACTTTTTAATGTTTTCTTCAGTAAATTATTATAAAAATCAAAGATGAAACATTCACCGTACCAATTCTTCAAATAAAAACATGAAGTAACTATAAATGGCGCTTACAGTTACCACGTGGATGCAGGCACAGAGAATACCGGCATGGCCAGTGAAGATGAGGCAGAACCAGGTAGCTCCAAACAGAAAGCAAACCGTGTTATACTCACAAAGAAAATGGTGGCTCAAAACACTCCAGGTAAATGACACCCAGCTGAAACACTTCACGAGTTGCCCGAGATTCACACAATTTACAGAAAATGTCAGGACGATAAATGTCTCATATGAGATGAGATTTTGGTCATGTCGCACATCCCTAATTGCACTTTCTACATGAAAGTATCTCAGAGGCTCAGTGCTCAATGTCAACCCTTTCTATGAGTGTAAAAGCCTGAAAACCTGACTGTGTAGCCCAGAGGTGTTTGAATATTTGTTTTATGCGTACATTCACAAACAGCTCAGAAGCTGCCTCTTTTCAAAGGATGTATTCATATCATTATTGAGCTCCTTGTCTGTTGTATAACAGTTTAAGAAAACATCTTTCTCTCTACTTGAAACTAAAGGAGATGAGAGTCTGTTGAATGTCTTTTTCTTTTTTTGGAGTTGCAGTGGATGATTAAGACTTGCTTCATGTGGTTCATTGCTTCAGAGCTATATTTTTTAAATGGGCCAGCAGGACTGGCGGCAGGCTGAAGTGGGGGGCTGGTGCTGTGGCTTTTGGATGTTTTCAGAGTGTTTTGCATGTGAACTGCCACATGCAAAACATGTGAGAAATCTTTTGTGGGATCAAGTGTTGTGACTGCAAAGTTGTCAAGTTCATGCATGTCACATAATATACTCCACCTTTTGGAGTAGAAGAGCTAGGAGGGTGGAGGGTATGGACTGCCCTCAGAGCACTCAGAGCCCTCAGAGCACCAAGCCAATTGACAGAAACCCAGCGATTCTCTTTGAGTAAGCTCTTGATTTCTCCTTCTTTCCTAAATTAAAAAAAATCTCACACTGACTCCTGCCACCCCTCCTCTTTGAAACATCAGTAATGCTTTGTGATGGTGACAGGTAGGAGGGGTTGAGTAGGCTTGTAGGGTACAATTTGTATGAGCGAGATGCAATGCAAAGTCAACCTCTTACATATAGAATTTCTTGATATGTATTCAGTGAATATCTGCTCTATGTAGTGAACAGAAAACATACCAGATCTTAAAATGTGGATTTGGTGTTGTGTAGTATTTG
>NW_005187427.1:4992547-4998205 GCF_000239375.1 Pundamilia nyererei | reverse complement strand
TTTTTTTTTATAAGTTGTTACACAAAATGAGACCTTTTACTATTGCAATTTAACTGACTAACCATCAAGCAGGGGGTCTTTGGAAATAAAAATCAGATCAGACAACTTATTACAGTATGTTTAACTGAAGCCAAAGCAAAAACGTTTTATTCATATTCATATCGTCAATATTTTGCAAGTTTCAGGCCAACTAGCTTTGAGCATGAACATCATGGGATACATTCTAGTTTCAACAACAGAACTGCACCAGTATATCTACTACATAGAGCAACATAAAAGAAGAATTGGTACGGTGAATGTTTCATCTTCATATTCTGAAATTTAATGTTTGAGAATAATGCATTTTGTCATCATTTCAGTTTATTTTGAAAAATCTCAACAGGATCTTCAGCTTTATTGTGAAAGGTTCATGTGGAAAATAAATAAGCGGACGGCGGAGCTCCACGCTGAGTTTACCATTGTTGTTGCTAACAAACCAATGCATAAAAACAGTCGCTTATCCGTCTGTAGTGTGGTTATTTAAATATAAGAAAAAAAGAGAGCTTTAAGAAGTTAATGTAGCCACTACGTGGACCATCAAAAACAAAAATATTGCCGTAAACAGTTTATTTTGCGATACCATGAAACAAATGATAGCGTATAATATTAAACTATAGATGTTTTCATATCGTTATCCGATATATATCGTCATATCGAACAGTCCTAAGTGCAATTAGCAGTTTTACAAAATAGAAATAAAAAGACAAAAAATAAATAAATTGTCATCCAAAGTACAAATATACAGTGAATTTTTTATTTTTGTTAAGATACAAATACACAAAGGTTTTTTTTTTTCATTTACAGAGTACAACATGCACAAACAATGAAGAACACATAGTTTAAAAATGTTACAAAGTCTACCACTGAATTCATACCTATTTTTACCTAATTTTTTAATAAACGGTAATAGCTTATTTTTCTGTAGCTGACTGGTTTACTTCATTTTGTCTAACTTCCACTAAAACTATCACTGAAATTCACTGAAAGTATAAAAGTATAAAAAGACTTTTTCACACATGCAGTAATACAAATATTGCGTAAGATTATGAGCCTTAAACAAATACTATTCATTAAAATTTTTAAAACATGTGCTCTACACAGCATATCGGACATTTTTTCAGTAAACATTTTTTATTATCATATGCAACATACTTACAATCTAAGAGCAGCTCAAACAGACTTCATTTTCCTTGTAGCTCTTTAAAAATATTAAAATACATAATTATACATGCAATTTACTATATTAATGTGTCACATTTCATTATGATTTGTTGTAAAATTTCAATATTGTGCAATTACAGGTTGACAAAAATGATGAAAATAGAAGTTCAAAGCCCAAAACAAAAAAAGTCTTTGAGAGTGCACACATTGTCTTGTGAATTGTTAACTGCAGCATGTATTGGATGTTCTACGGCATGTTCTCTCATCCTCTACAGCATCTGTAGGTGGTGCACAAAGTAATTCCTCCAATGACAAGGAGTGCTCCAGATACCCATCCCAAATATATAGAAGCTCCCAGCTCTCCTTGACTTCCTGTTGTGGCCACAGGATTATAAAACCCTGTGATGATGCTGTAAGCCGACCAGGTGACAGGAATAATACACACGATCCCTGCTATGATAAACACCACACCTCCTGCAATGCCGGCATTGGATTTGGTCAGTTGGTCATAATCAAAGAAAGAAGTGCATCGAGCTCCAACCACTGTGAGCCCGATGGCCACCACGCTGACAGCAATAGACACGCAGATTAGAGCCCTGGAGGCTTGCAGCTCTTGTGGTAAAGCCAAAACCGAGTCATAGTTTTTGCATTGTGACTGACCCGTGCTCTGGAACACACAGTTCATCCATAAGCCTTCCCAAAACACCTGAGCAGTGATGATGTTTGACTGTATAAATGCCGACACCTTCCACATGGGCAGTGCGCAGATGAGGATGGTGCCAAGAAAACCGAGGATTGCCAAACACACACCAACGATCTGAGTCTTCATGTTTTCAGAAAATAAAGTCTATATTTAAAGTAAAAAAAGCAAAAAAAACATCAGAATCAACCTCCAGTTGAGTTTAAGATCATTTTTACTTCCAGTTGTCTGTAAATGCTGCTGGTTGGGTTTTGCTTTGTTTTGCTCCTCAGGTATGAGAAAGGCAACAGGGAGGGGACTCTGTGTTCTGTGGCAAGTTTCCTGTTTGTCTTGATTCCTGCTTGACCTGAAAAACTAGTAGAAGGCCATTAACAGAAGCAATCGTGTATAAAAACTTGCTTTGTCATTACAAAGGATAAACAGATTGCAGTCTCTATATTGCTGGTTTAAATGAGCAGAGTTCATGAGGTATACTTCTTGTATTTTAAAGTACTTTCACATATTACCAGAATGCATGAAAAACTAGACCAGTATCAAATTACTGATGCATTTTTATGAATATTTCTTTGCACTTAAATGTTTTAATCTTACTAAATAAACAAAGCCTATGTTAGCTCATGACCTCTTTTTACAAAATCAAGTCAGCAAGCAAAACTGGCAGACAGATACATCACAGGCCCCTGAAGATTTTTTTTTTTAAATCTATATCAGATGGGATGTCGCCTAGTAACCACATACCAACAAGGTAAAATTGTCCATTTGGGACTTTATGCACCAATCACATAAAGTCCCAAAGCACAATATTCGAACCTGTAGCCACAAAGCCTTCATTACATGACATGTTACCTAGCAACCAGCAATTAAAAGCAGACCAAACACTCCAGCATCAAACATACCAGTTGTATGTCAGACGGGCCAGATAGATTTTTAGCTTATTTTGTACTACTGCCCCCCCTTCAAATACAATATCAATTCAAGTGCACCTCATGAGTTTTTGCTGATTCTGGTTTGGCATTTGTTGCCTTTTAGTTTAAATTCTGCAAGACAATTTTCACGCAGTTAGCTGCCTTCTCTAGATTCCTAGAGTTTGCGTTTTAGTTGTGACCTGGAGTGTAAAGTCTACCATGTTTGCTAGAAAGTGCAGTCTACAAAAGCAGCCTTTTAGCTTTTACTCATTGAAACCCTCCACTAGAGCAAAGTTTAAATTTATAATATTAAAAAATAAAAATAGGGGGAAAAGAAAAACGCAACCATAGTCAAGTTAGTGAAAAGAGTTTTATTAAATTAAAAGTAAAGTAAAAGCACCTAAATATTTAGTCCATAAAAACAGCCTAGTCCATTTCTCTTGAGGGTGACAGTCTACAGCCGTTCCAACCTCTTGCAGACATTTAAACATATGCTCCACCACCTGTTGCAGAGCGTGGAGCAGAGTATTTGACAGAGTATCCACCATCTTTAGGCTGCTTGCACTGACAACAAAGGAGTGCACCTCCAATGATCAGGAGTCCAGATGAAGCCCAGCCAATGAACAGCGATGCTCCAAGCTCTCTCCTCTGTCCGTCAGACATGATTGGGTTGTAGAAGTTCCTGATGACCTCATTAGCAGACCAGGATACAGGGATGAGGCACAGGATGCCACCAACAATGAACACCACCCCTGCAGCAATGGCCACCTTACTCTTGGCAGTCTCCTCTTCAATGCAGTTGGTGCACTTTCCGCCTGCGATGGCAAGCAGGAGTCCCATTAGGGTGACCAAGATGGAGATCACAACCAGAGCACGGGCTGCCTGCAGGTCTTGAGGAAGAGCGAGCATGGAATCGTAGACCTTGCACTGCATCTGGCCGGTGCTCTGCATTACACAGTTCATCCAGAGGCCCTCCCAGAAAACTTGTGCTGTCACGATGTTGTTTCCAATGAAAGCAGACACCTTCCACAATGGCAAAGCACAGGTAATTATGTCCCCAGAAAAGCCAATCACTGCCAAAATGATGCCCAAAATCTGAAGTTCTGCAGATGCCATACTGTCTTTTCTGGTGCAACAGAGAGCTGTGAGAAAGAATCAACTGGAAACACAACAAGACAACATGACTGCCTCAACTGCAGCTTTTATATCCACATGGGGGGCTCGTGGTTTCTCCTGATTGGTTATTCAGAAGTGTTCAAAGTGAAAACACCTGTGGTCATTAGGACTGACCTCCTGCCCAGTGATAGCTGGCATATGTCCCAGATCCCCTCCAACCCATTTTCTTATGATAAGCCAATAAGAAAATGGATGAATGTTTGCAAAAGTGCTGTGAAAACTGAAATGAAAAGAATGTTTAGAATAAAAATCTTCCACCTAAATTGATGTCTTTTTCATTATTTTTTGTGGGTGTTTTTTGTGAGGCTATGATTTCACTCAGACAAAAGTTTACCAAGAACATAACAATGAGAAGAAGAGTGATTTTAAAGATTGCATTTTAATATTGACTTTAGTATCTCGTGTAACAATATGAGATCATAATGATTGCTTTTGGTTTTACATCTGATTTCATTTTCTTTTACCAGTGCAGCAATCAAGCTGAGTGAGTCCACCTGTGGTAATTAGGTGTGAGGCATTGGCTTGGGGGGAAAAAACAAAAGAAACAAACAGTATTAAATTAGACATGCACCACGTTGGTTGTTTCTCAACCTGTGATCCTCCTTGGTATGGTTGGTTTCTCTTTTAATGAGCCTATCTTATCAGGTAATGGGTTTTAATAGTTTTGATATTTTTAACCAAATCAAACTTACTACTTTTTTATGATTGTGGGATTTCTTACTTTCTTTCTCCAGAGGCAATAAAAATGTTTACCCTTCTTTAGAGTCGCTGCTCAGACATTTGAATTTTTTTTTATTAAACCTAACATGATGTGGTTGGGTTTGTGCATCATTCCATATATTTAAAATTAATTAAAAATGATTCCCCCTTGATTTGCACTGTTAAAGCTTCTTTTCTTTCTCTGGGCTCTGTTTGGGGACAAGTGGGCCTCTTTGTTGTTAAGAAAACCTCTGAAATCAAATGGAGCGTGATTGATGCAGTGGAGCCAGAGCCCACCCAGAGGAGGGCTGTATTCTGGGGGGATTTGTAGGTCATATAAAACTTCTGCTGAGAGTGGACTCTTATTTGGAAACCCTGCAAAGAACTGACTCGTCTAAAAAAGGGGGGGAAAAAGCTGTTATGCCTTCTTTAGGGTTGCAGATTCTGGGTGTTGGGCTGGCTGTGCTTGGATGGATTGGAAACATACTGATCTGCATGCTGCCCTTGTGGAAGGTATCTGCTTTCATTGGAAATAACATTGTGGTGGCTCAAACCATCTGGGAAGGACTCTGGATGAGCTGTGTGGTGCAAAGCACCGGCCAGATGCAGTGCAAGGTCTACGATTCCCTGTTGGCCCTGCCTCCAGACCTCCAGGCAGCTCGAGCCATGATTGTCATCTCCATCCTGTTTTCTTTGTTTGGCCTGCTGCTTTCTGTGGTTGGAGGTAAATGCACCACCTGTGTTGGGGACAAAATGGCAAAAGCCAGAGTTGCTATCTCTGCAGGCTTTTTCTTCATCCTGAGTGGGGCTCTGTGTCTTGTGACTGTATCGCTGCCTGCTAATACCATCATAAAGGACTTTTACAACCCCATGGTTCCAGATGCTCAGAGGAGAGAGCTGGGTGCCTGTTTGTACGTGGGCTGGGGTGCAGCAGGGTTACTACTGATTGGTGGTTCACTTCTCTGTTGTCAGTGCCCA
>NW_005187427.1:4989781-4991155 GCF_000239375.1 Pundamilia nyererei | reverse complement strand
ATTGACATTCATTCAGTAACCTAAAATATACTTAAAAAAAGAATCAAGATATGATCAAGACATGTATGAAACCTATTAAATGTAGTAAAATGTGATCTGTTTTTTTTACTGCCTTCAGCCTTCAGAATTGTTCGAGTACACTGCTGTGCCTTTTTATTAGCATTGTAGCTGAGACACTCACACATAGTCAACATTTGAAGATATGCTTCTTACAGGTATGAATTTGGCAGGTATGTAGGGTCTGCCACCAACTTTTGGGGGACAGCTGCTGCAGAGAAGACCACCTCCCATCAGCAGCACCGCAGCAGAGCACCAGCCTATGTAAAGTGAAGATCCAAGCTCCCTTCTTTGAGCCTCAACCAATAGGGGGTTATAAAAGTCGCTGATTACTGCATGAGCTGACCACGATACAGGAATCAAGATCAGCAAGGCGGTTATTATGAATATCACTCCAGCCACTATGCAGGTTTTAGCTTTGGCCACGTCATCCTCCATGCAGTTGGTGCATTTTCCTCCGATCACAGCCATGAGGATGCCGAATATCCCAACAATCACAGAGATGATCACCATGGCCCTGGCAGTCTGCAGGTCCTGAGGCAGAGCCAGCATGGAGTCGTACATCTTACACTGCATTTGCCCCGTGCTCTGGACCACACAGCTCATCCACAAGCCTTCCCAGATCACCTGGGCTGTGACGATATTCGCCCCCACGAAAGCGGTGACTCTCCACATGGGCAAACCGCAGGTGATAATGGCGCCCAGCCAACCAAAGAAGGCCAGTAAAACACCCAAGATCTGGAGGCCCTGAGAAGCCATGAAAATGCTGCTGTAACAGATTTCTACGCAAAATTCAAGAAATAAGAAAAAGAAAAAGTTGGCACCACAGAAAATTTAACCACACTCCAGTCTTGTATGTGCTGCAGATACACCTGCCTGATGATGGATTTGCTGTGGTCTAATGTTCCTGTGCCTAGCTGTGAGAAGATAGATGCTTGCTGCTGTGTTTCAGGGTGGAGTTTCTGTGTCCTCAGACAAAGCGGGAAACTGGAGACCTGATATCCACAGACCTTATTCTCTAGCTTCCTTCATTGTCCTCACACAAACAAGCTTTATTCAGTCGTTCAAGACTTCAACAGTGGGAACAACAGTGCTATCAGATCCTCAGGCGTCCTCACACAAACACGCACACTCTCTCTACACACACACCTACAAACGTGCATGCACACAAAGGTAAGGTCAGTCTCTGAGCAAAAACAAACTCGTACGAGAAGCTTCTTCAGTTCTGGGGTCAAATGGTAGCCCTGTGGGTGTGTCCCTCCAAAGAGGGACAATGGAGCCCCTGATGATCCTCTACCTCCTGACCCAGTATGAACC
>NW_005187427.1:4988261-4989274 GCF_000239375.1 Pundamilia nyererei | reverse complement strand
TGCCATTTTATATTCAACTAAATCATAAAATTTCAGGGTGTTCAGATTAATAAACAAAATGTTAGTTGGTTCTATATAGTTTGATGGGTTTATAATTCTTATAATTATAGATGGCAGACAGTTGGTGTCGTAAACCACCGCCTCTGTTCAAAGATGGTCGCTCACAGTGAACAATGATGGCTTCTTTCACTCCTCTTTCAAACCATCTGTTTTCTCTGTCCAGAATGTGAACATTGGTATCATCTAAGGAGTGACCTTTGTCCTTTAGATGCAGATGGACCGCTGAGTCTTGTCCTGTGGAGGTGGCTCTTCTATGTCTTCAAGCAACTCCAGACGCTTTTCTTTCCAAGCTCCTTAGACTACGATGACCTGGATGACTGAAAACTTTCACAGACCTTCACAGACATAAATTAAGAGCTGACTGTAGCTCAGGTGGTAGAGCAGGTCAGCTACTAACCAGATGGCTGGTGGTTCAGTCCCAGGCTCCTCTAGTCTGCATGCCAAATATCCTTGGGCAAGATACATCCATCGGAGTGTGAATGCCTATGAATGTTATGTAGTAAACATTTACAAAATGTGATTGGCTGAATGAATTAGTTGTGTAAAGTGCTTTGAGTGCTCAGATAGAGTAGAAAAGCGCTATATAAGAACCGTGGATTGTTTTACACTCCAGAAATGTTTGCTTACTACAAGACTTTGTTTCTTTTTAAATATTTACTCCCCTAACAAATAAAACTTGGTTCTGTGACTACATTCAAAGTCCAAATACCTTTGTTGTAGGTTCACAGTTTAACCAGACAGGCCGGTTTCCAGCCAGTATTATTCTTGCCACACCCAAACCTGTTCAACCAGAAAGTCGGAGAATGGTTGCTTCTCACATACTGTGACGTTTGTTTTTTAAGCATCCTTGTTTTGATTATGCCGTGTTACATAATGAACATGTATGTTACAATTAATATACATTAAAAATGTGTCAAACGCACAATAAAAAGAGTATGGATACTGTAAATACA
>NW_005187427.1:4971082-4987533 GCF_000239375.1 Pundamilia nyererei | reverse complement strand
ACTTTATCTTTTTGCTGTTGATCCTCCACACAGTTGGTGCATCTTCCTCCAGCTACAGCAAGCAGAATAGCCATGACGCCTACCACAATGGAAATGATAGTCAGGGCCCGAGCACCCTGGAGGTCTCCGGTGAGGGCGAGCATGGAGTCGTAGACCTTGCATTGCATCTGGCCTGTGCTCTGGACCACACAGCTCATCCAGATACCTTCCCAGATGACCTGTGAGGTGACAATGTTGCTGCCAATAAAAGCAGTGACCCTCCACATGGGAACAGCGCACACAACGATGACTCCAATCCAGCCAATGATCCCCAAGGCTGCACCCAGCATTTGGAAGCCAGCAGACACCATTTTGGTCAGATTTGTTCTTCAAGCTGCTTCAAATTAAAGTCCTTTCTCTTTTCAGAGGTTGCTGATAAAGCTCTGAGTGCGTATCGACGTTCTCACTGTGGAGTGATACAGGCTGTTGAATATTTGTTTCTTCCTTGCGATGAAGTCGAGTTTTCTGCCGGTCAGACAAGTCTGCTGAATGGGTGAGGAGTGGAGCAGGTACAAATGCCTGATGGAGGAGGGGCAATGGAGAAACAGCGAACCGTCATCAGCACCTGCTCTTCAGGTCCACTCCCTAAATATAAAGTTTCACCTGAACAGGTGAGCCGGTGAGCAGGTGGGTGGAGTGATGTCCTGAATGTCTGGTGACTCAGTCAGTCCTAAATGACAACACCTCTGACCAAAACATCCGACTAACCAAAAATGGTCATGTGCTCAGTGTTTTTGTTGTGTTACACCTGCGCTGATAATGGATGGCATCCCGCTGGAGTTCTCTCTCAAGTAAATGCACATAAATGGCCTTGCAAAAGACTCTCTGGAAGAACTGTATCTTTCACTTTACAGCATGTCAAGAGGTTGAGGGGGATGGACACAGCTCAGGACTGAGGGGAATATTATTCTTTCACTTAAAGTTAATTCGAATACTTTAATTGATTTTAATATTAAAAGTGAAGTTAAGAGTACAATCATGTGCTTGATTAGGCTTTGACTATGTCCCTAAAAACAATAATGATCAGTTTTAATCTGATATGAGTATTAATAATCTTTGACAGGAAATTATCTTCATCTGCTTTTCCCAAAGTCCCAACGAGAGAGTGATATATTTCCTTATAATTAGTTTTTTAAGAAATCATAAATAACACAAACAGTTTTTTATAAAATACTATCCAGTCATATGCAAGTCGGAGTAACAAGTAATATCACAAACTGCCCACCTCCTATTACCAGTTTTAATTTGCTTTTTATATAAAATAATATATTTATATAAATATCTACTTGTACATACTTGAGAGTAAATTTAAACAGAATTTCTCTTACTACTATGGCCCACCTGCAGTACCTTCGCAGCCCACCAGGGGGCCCTAGCCCACGCTTCGGGAATCCCTGACCTATTTTATTAGATAACTGCATCCAGTGTAAAATACAAAGGTTCAGATTTAAGTAAATTAAGAACAGTAAAATAATTAAATCATAAATTGAAATGAAAGGAACAAAGTACACCTAACTGTTTGCTCTACATTTGTGTTTGACCTCGAATGAAAAATTAGCAGAAATAACATGTAAGCGTAGTAGTGTAAATCTTTCAAGCACTTACTCTTCACCAAATTCATGAATTACTGGTGTGTGGGGTTTTTTCAAAGAAGTTCACGTAGTGTAGGGTGTCACTTACAGTCAGCATGAAGGAAAACAGGAGATGAACCAGCTCCGGGTGTCACTCTTCCACTCTGTTTGCTTTACAGATTGTGAGATTGTTGCCTCTCCCAGTAGCTCAATACTGACGAACTCATATTATCCTATAACATTCTTGTGTGTGATGTGTGATATCTAATCAACCTATGCTTCCATAAACACTTCACAAGACACACCTGTTGTCCTGTCACTTCTGTTTTCTCAAACTGTTCCTGGAGAAAGAAAAAATAATATACAATCTTATTTCTGAACATGTTTGGACACTGTCTAAAATGTCAATAAAACAGATAATGTGATTTGCAAATCTCCCAAACTCCTGTTTTATTCTCTATAGAACATGGGGAACATGTCAAAAGGAAAAGAGGGTCATCCAGCTTGTCAACAGCTCTCAGTGTAAAAGCCAGCATCTCTGAAGGTATGGCAGTGCCTTTGGATATAGTAGCTTTCAGGTGGCATCTTTTTCAGAAAAGGCCTTGCATATTTAACAAAGACAATTCTAAAACACATATTGCATCTATTACAGCAAAATGGCTTCATAGTAGAAGAGTTTTGAACTGACCTGCCTGCAGTCCAGACTTTTTACCAGTTAAAAATATGTGGAGCATTACGAAATGAAAAGAAGACCCAGAATGAATGAACTGTTAGTCCTACATCAGACAGAGATGGGAACACTGTGCTCTCCCAAAAAGTTCAGCAGGTGCTTACCTTATTTCCAGATGTTTACACACTGCTGTTAAAAGAAGAGGCAATGCTACAAACTGAGATATGTTGCTTCAAAATCAGCAAATATATTTCCTAAAATATTGCATTTCCTTAAACAACTGATATGTTTTTTATGTTCTATTGGGGGTTTATGAGATTTACAAATCATTTCAGTCTGTTGTTATTTACATTTTACACAGTGTCCAAACTTTATTTTTCAAATAAATATGTGATTTATGAAGTGGGAAAAATATTAAGAAGGCGTATAAACTGCAGGCTGAGGTTGGAGGTGAGAGAAGCTCTGTGAGTGTTCTGAAGCTCAGACTGAAGGCCAATTGTAAATGTGAACATACAAGAGCTTTTTGTTTGCTGAAGGTTACAAGAAAAGAGCTTTTGTTGTGTATGAAGCTCATTTAGGGTGAGTGGATGAAGGCATCAAAGAGTAGTCAGTGAGGTGATGTACAACATATTTGGCATGTCTGGATTTTGCAGCTATTGCAGCAAATCAAAGCATTGAAATCAAAGGAGAATGATAAACTCTGTTTTGTCTGCTATGTTTCCCCTTTTATCTGTTATTCCTCGTTGTGCCCAATAGGTGACAGCAGTGTCTATTTTTGTGCTTGTGCATGTATGGCATGTGCACACGCATGTATGCAGTTGGTGATGTAAACTCTTTTCCTGCGTAACCAGAATCTGAGGTTGCGGTTAGTAGAAGCAGCCTATTAATTTTAATCTTTGCATTTACAGAAAATAATATCAACTTTAACCTTTTTTGCGATGCAGTACATGTACTAAGAGATATATGTCTGGAAGATTGTGAAAGTGTGCTATCACCTGTGCTCAAACATCCTTTATTTCCATTTCTTATGTGACCATAACTCTCTAAGCACCCATTAAATGCAAGGCTCCACCCTCCTTTAAAGCATTTATGGCTTTGTAGCCAACGTTCTGCTTCTAGAACAGAAGAACAGACAACAAAGGCTGCCTGTGGAAATCACCATCTCTCTGTGCACTGAACTGCTTGAAATGAAATAAGATTGGCAGTTTGCTGGAAACTTGAAAAATCAGTATATTTGAAAAAAGATTTTTTTTTAAATCGCCTAAACATACAAACAGGAAAAATAAAGTAAATGAAACAAAAACCGTGTTTGTACAGTTCTAACTAGCTTAAAAGTCAATATTTAGTATGTCCACCTTCATTCTTCAGCACAGCCTGAACTCTCTTGGGAAAAGTTCCTTTTAATTTCTTTAGTCTTCAAGAATAATTTCCCAGGTTTCATGAAGGACATTCAAAGCTCTCAATGTTGGCAAACTTTTCTTCCCATTCAAGCTCTGGAGAGGCCAAAATGGCTAATAGTGTGTTTGGAATCGCTGTTGTGCTTAAAAATGAAGCTGCTATCAATCAGACGCTTTCCAAGTAGTACTGCGTGATGGATCACAATCTGACATTTTTCTGCTTTCATGATTGAAGAAATGACTTTCACATACTGTAACTTCTTTTTTTTGTTAACCACTTGTCCAATTTTCTCATTTCCTCATGCTAACATAAGCCAAATTTCCAGTTAATAGGTCTTTGGGGATGTCAACCTTTTAGATGTAAATTTGGTTCTTATTAGGGGTCTGTTTTTATCCTTGAATGATTCCTTTGTAGATATAAAGTGGCTTTACAAAAAAAAAACAAAAGAACATTACTGAAATGTTTTTGTCGTTGAAAATGAGTGAAAAAACAAACACTGTCCAAAGAAAAACTTGAGAAAGACCTCGGGAAAGTCCAGAGAACTTTTGATCAAAACCATTTTAAAGCATTCAAAGAAATCTGGAAGCAAAAAGAGTGGATGAAGAAATGGCATTAGACTTTTGCAGAGTACTGTATCTCAGTGAGAGCTTGTGATGAATATCTTAATATGAAAAAAGCTTTTTAATGTTTTATATGAAGTAGCGCTGCAGACAGTTCAATCTGTAATCTGGAAAGAGATAAATACTCAGTTAAATATGTTAAATATAAAGTTTTCATCTATTATTTGAAAACTGACTAACAGTTTAAGTGTTACTGTAGGTGAAAGAGGAAAAAGTGCCTCTCATGTTTTCTGTATTCGGGTTACTATGCTCCTTGTGTTGGCAGTGGGTTGATACTCATACAGATATACTATCTGGATTTCCTCTGGTAGTTAACCAAATGATACGGTTGCTGTTTACGCTTGAAATCCCTGTTTACACCCCCTTTAGATATGATGAAGGATCTCAAACACACACACAGAGGTGGAAAACACAAAATGGGTAATCCCTCTGTAAACTGAAACTAATTCATCAACTGACAAAACAATCCATTGAAATTATCCACACAATGTAAATCTGCTTCAGTGAAAATGATATTAAAAAAAATATCACTATTGATAATCATAGACCATTCTCAATAACATATTCAAATTATTATCAATTGAGATCCAGCTCTCTGAGACCATTTTATGGCAAAATAATATCTAAACTTTCCAGTAGACATAGTCTTCCTGTTGCTTCTTGGTGAATAATTCTCAACAGGCAGTTCCAGGAACTTGGTTGCATAACTGGCCGATCAAAACACTTGAGTCAGCATTCATGCTTCTAGTTTCTGTTTTGCATCTCTTATCCTGTTGAGTACATAGCACTTGAAGTTGTAGTGTACTGAGTTTAATTAGTAACACAACGCAAGTACAGTATTGATACGATCGTTCTATTTCCCACAAAGGCACAAGCTGGGGTATTACTAGTATTTACAATTCATTCAACAGAAACAAGTTAGCAGAGAAGGATGTAAAAACATTACTGTCACACCAAAATTAGATTTATAATTTTAAGGTGATAAATCTGCTGTTTGGTTTTATATGTGTTTTTTTTTTTTTTTTTTTTTTTTTTTTAAGGCCATGGTCATCCTTGTATCTGAGTTACAGCTGCCTCTGGCTGTGGATGTTTCATTTTTTTTACTTACTAGGAACAAGGTATTTGAGGCCTCGATAGGTCGTGTAATCCTTCGTAAGGCAGAACCATGGATTTATTATCTAAAACTACTCCTTGTGTATTTAAAGCTTCATATATTAACTAATATCTTTACCAACCTCCAGGAAGACATTTAGATGCTTCTATGTTCAAAAAACAAATTCATTTTTATAACTAATTCTAAAGTGCAGTAACCAGCTTTAGCGATACTGCTTAGTGCACTCGCAAGATAGTTCTCAATGAATTAGAGTAAATGAAGCTAAATGTCAAAGAAAAAATGTATGTACCCCTCCTTCTACACCAAAAAATATATACTTTACTAGTATTATTATTATTATTTTAGTAGCCACAAGGGGTTACCAGATGGTCACTGACTGATCATTATTCACCAAATGGTTTGAATGTGTGATTAAATTAGAAGTATGCCGTAATGTCTGTCGAGGCAGACATTACACCGAGACTGGGGGCATGAAAAGAGAGACGAGACTAGACTCTGAGACATGGAGACAAGAGTAACTAAACGTGGAACCACAGGGAATGCACAGAAACCAAGAGACTAGAAATTATAAATAATAATGAAAGCATTAATTAATAAAACACAAAACATTGGATCACCGACCCAGGACCATGACAACATCAACTCTCCTTTTATGCAACTTACTTTGTGTCTGCCAAACCCAAAGAAAACTTGTGATGCAAGAATATTCAGAGTAAGTCACATACTGCCCAGGGCTGCAGGACCATGACATAAGCTGCTTATACCTAAATGGCTAACCACCCCTGAGGAAGAACATTCCTACTTACACAGTTTTGCTTTATACCATTGCATTACTGTTGCCTGAAATCAATACCACCTGACTTATCACTTAAGTGACTATCATGGATCACATTTAGTGGGGTAGAAATTTTGTATCTTTCCAACTAACACATCTCTAGTGATCAATCAAGGTTTACTGAGCTAGCATTTTCACTGACTGATGAAACAACATAATTATGGCAAAGTCACCAGATCACCCCAAAATCTTGGATGAATTTGCTTACAGTGCTGTCTAAGAAACTTGGAAAGAAAAGCGCCTGGAATTCTTTAAGTTTCTTGACAACTGAGTGTTTTACTCAGTTTCTTGCAAGTTACTAATAATATCGTACTAATAATAAAGCTGATATTATCTTACAGTTCAAGGTCAGATATGATACTCAAAATAAAACAAGGTCTCACCATAAAGCAAATGAGATACTGGTCCTATGATCAATAATGAACCTTTTTTTTCACTCCTTCCTTTATCTAATGCCAGCAATCATTGTCAAGTGTTCCTAATCATTTGCTTCTTTTGGCTCTTCACTGTTGATGGTTGTGTATTTTAGCTAATGCTAAAACATTACCAGATAATGAAGCTAAGTATAAAAATGATAACATGAAATATATTATTGAAATATATCAATTTCTCTTTTATCCTTCAGCTGGGATCTGTCCAAAATTGCCACGGCAAGTGCAAGTTGTAGAGACTATAGCAGTAGCCACCACAAATGTTTGAGTATATTGATTATAATGGTATCAGTGAGAAAGCAGCAAGAGTGAGTAAGATGCATTCATTAACTTGCACAAATTAATTTTAAAGCCAGCTGATGCTCCAGAAGCTGCAGATGGTCTCTAGTTTGGTGGATTGTTCAGGCAAGTTTGCTTAATGTCAGGTCCGACTACTATCGTGCATTATTAGCAGCTACAGTGATGCCAAAAATTTGCCTAGTGGCTTGTGTACACAAAGGATAGATTTGGAGCAAAAGCAAAGAAAGGAAGGAAGCAAGAATAATTACTGCACTATCATATATTTCTTGTTTAAACACGCAAATAAAGACATACAATTGACAATCAGATTTGAGTTGTTGGTTCACTGTATTGTTTCCTTCCCAAATACAACATTATCTTAATAATTGTCTTTTATTAGGCTTTATCTTATCGTGGTTTCTGGGTCACCTTTTTTTTGACCGGGAGTGTTTGACAAATATTACAGTTTGATAAAGTGTACACGTATGCAAGACAAAGTGTGATCAGGTAGACAAAAGTATTGAGACACTTTCATGGAAATACAGACTCAGTGACTGATACTAAGAACACAGTAGGTCTCTTCACAATACTTTACTGCTCTGTACTTTTGTATAAGTCCTTATTTTCATGTTTTGAAACAAGTACATTTTTGTCACACTTAAATGTTTCGAATCGTCAAACACAGTTTAATGTTAGGCAAAGATAGCCTGTGTACATACAAAATACAGTTTTTAAATGGTGATGTCATTTATTAAGGGGTGAAAGCTAGCTAAACCTTCCTTGCCCTGTGTGAAAACAGAATTTTCCTTCTAAAATAAATAATTAGTTGTGCCACCCTTGGGAGTAAGAACTACAATTGAGCATCTGTGCTGACTGAAAGGGAATTTTTTGCATCGCCATGCAGGAATTTTTTCTCACTCTTCTGTGCGTAATTGTTTTAATTTAGCCGCAGTGAAGGGTTTTCAAGCATGAATGGCGTTAAAGGTCATGTCAAAGCATCTCAATCTGATTTAAGCCCGGACTTTGATTGTGCCACTCCGCCGCAGATTATTATAGTTGCAATGGGGATATCAGCAATGAGTTTGACAAAGGTATCGAGACACGGGTCAGTGACTTTTATTAAGAGTCCATTAGGTCTTGTTGTAAAGAAGTCTTCTTCCTCATTATGTAGTTTTTCTGGGTCATCAAAGATTAGAGAAATCCTTATTTCACGTTAAGCACGACTCAGAAGTAATTTACCTCAGTCTGTCTGCCTCAGTCCGCTTAAAAGCACAGCACAGTGTAGTATGCTAACCCGAATAAAAAGAGAGACACTGTGCTTACATGTGAACTGTATAACTGAAATTATTTTTCTGCATCAAGCCACTGTTACTTGTGTTACGTGTGATGTTACTGAGAAAAACTTGTTGAAGGTAACACATTAAGAAAAAGAGTTTCTCATAATTCTGCTAATTATTAGCTCGCTGATCAGAGCTGATGTAAGTTAAAGATTTTTCTGTGCTGCAGTGTCTATCTGCTTTAACAAATCACTTCTATCTGAAGATGACTTGTGTGTCCAAGCCCAGTGAATAACGAGTTTACTTAGGACTCAGTAAATTAACTCTACCTGAAATACAGTAAAGACGGTTTATGTTAGAACTTTATCTGCTGTATGGTGACTTTGATTTGCTAGTTATTGGATGGATTATGATGAATGTGGTCCAGATACTCATGTTCCCCTCAGAATGATTTGTAAAACTACAGCAAACTTTTTTTATACATCATCAATTTTTCACTTTAGCTTAGTTAATGATGAGATAGCTGTAGATAGATAAGCTATAGATATAAGCCTATGTTTGCTCATGACCTCTTTTTACAAAATCAGGTCAGCAAGCAAAGCTGGCACACAGATATATCTCCAGCCCCAACCACACCTTACGCACAATATTCAAACCTATAGCCACAAAACTTGGATTACACGTCATGTTATCTAGCAACCACCCGATTAAAATCAGACCAAACACTGCAGCATCAAACATACCAGTTGCATGTCAGATGGGCCAGGTGGATTTTTAGCTTATTTTGTACCACTGCTTTTTTCCTCTCTTCAAATACAACATCAATTCAAGTTCACCTCATGAATTTAACACTTTGCGTTTTTGCTGCTTCTGGTTTGGCATTTTTGTTGCCTTTTAATTTTAACCATAATGGTTAAAGCATATACGCACTTGTAATTTGTGCTTTCAACAATTAAAATTCATTTTAGGCATTCACGACTAATTTTCTGATTAACTATGTTAATCCTGCAACATTACAAAATAACCACATTAACAGTGCAATAATTTAAAATACAGTAAAATAAAATGGAAAAATAAAATACTATAAATGAATACATGCTGCAAATACTGTACATACAAATGCAGTAAAAAAAATTACTGCAAATTAGATTACAGTAAATAACCATTAATTAAATTTACAATAACTACTGTAAGCCTTCAGTTAATCCAAAATGCTGCAGCAAGAGTACTGACAGGGACTAGAAGAGAGAGCATATTTCTCCTATATTGGCTTCCCTTCATTGGCTCCCATACACAATAAAGTGCCTTGAGACAACTGTTGTGATTTGGCACTGTATAAATCGTGTCCTTTAAAAAAATGTTTCTGTAACTTAATTACTGTGAATGTAATTACAGCCGGACAATTTTTTTCTATGTATAGTACTAGTATTAACTTGTTGGTAGAAACTGACTAGCATTCAGTAGTAGAATTTACAGCAACCTATTAGGTTCACACAAGGCATAGTAACACAGCTATATAGTGCATTCTTTCTGCTTCTAGTTTAACATTAACTCAGTTTTACTGCGAAACTAGTTATGAATTTCTAACCCTGCGGGAACTACTGTGGTACGCGTCACTGGTGTTAAAACTGTAATAATGTGTGTCAGCTGCGGCTATAAAAATGTGACACAGAAAACTGGAAATGGAAAAAAAAAACATCAAGTCAAATATAATAATCTGTGCAGATTCTTTTTATTCCTCTGTCTCTCCCACTCTGTGTACACACACGCTTTATGTATGCTAACGCTTACATACAAATCTTTTAGGAAGCATGCGGTCCTGTGCGGTCACTTATCAACTGCATAACAAGGTCTGTCCTGGCCACTCATTATCTATTAACAGCAATAAAACAGGCACACCTAGAGCTACCAGGGGCAAAAGGTTAAACCATGAAAACACTGTTCATTTGAAAAAGCACACAAATGAGTGCCAACACACCCAGGCGATAAATGAGGCCGATGCACAGGACTCACCTGATTGGCTTAGTTTGGCGAGTGATGTCATCCCCTAGGTGGGTCACACCAGTTTATAATAAAAAGGTACACAGATAAGGGTCAACGGCTGCTCAAGAACGGACAAATACATGGTGCAGAAAGTCCCTGGAGGAAGTACACTGAGTGGATTCAGCAGGAACTACAGTGGCTACAGCTTCAGAAAAGGGCGTACCTTTTGGAGAGAGGTGCAGAAAAGAGGAAATTAAAGGACCAGATAACAAAGGCTTGAGATAGTCACTGAAGCAAACACAAGGAAAAGGAACTTGAGAAAATAAGAAGGGAGAAAAAACTTTATCTTGTCTTGAAACACAGGGAGAGAAAATATAAAAAAGGACTGCGTGGTTGCACCATGGCATCTTTTGGACTTGAGCTGGCCGGCATCACCCTGGCAGTGTTGGGGTGGGCTCTCACTGTGACCAGCTGTGCCCTTCCAATGTGGAGGGTCTCGGCCTTTATTGGCGCCAACATCGTCACTGCTCAGGTGTACTGGGAGGGTCTGTGGATGAGTTGTGTCTTCCAGAGCACGGGCCAGATGCAATGTAAAATCTACGACTCGATGCTGGCTTTACCTCAGGACCTCCAGGCTGCCAGGGCACTCACAGTTGTTGCCATCCTAGTGGGGTTGATTGCTCTCCTCATTGCCATGGTGGGAGCCAAGTGCACCAACTGCATCGAGGAGGATGGGGTTAAAGCCAAGGTGATGATCTCTTCTGGAGTGGCGTTCATCATAGCAGGTCTGGCTCAACTAGTGCCTGTTTCCTGGTCAGCAAACACCATTGTTGTCGAGTTCTACAGTCCAATCATCCCTGCTGGGCAGAAGATGGAGATCGGGGCATCACTGTATGTAGGATGGGCTGCCTCAGCCCTGCTGGTGACTGGGGGAGCTATCCTCTGCTGCAGTTGCCCTCCAAAGGAAGACAAACCACTGAAGTATAACATACAGCCCCAGAGTCGTGCAGCATACTCAGCCGCTCCGATGTCGGCAGCTCAAAGCTCCTATACTAGAAAGGACTATGTGTGAGTGGAAAAGGACAAAAACTAAAGAGGATTGGAGGGGATTGCATGCTATTTTTATAAAAATGTAGTTAAACAGATACAAATGTTATGGTGTACGGAATTCTATCAATATTTAGGATGACAAGAATGTCTATATAGTCTTGACACTGAATTTGCAGTTTCTTTAGGACAATGTTTACATATTCTCTATATTTAGTCTAACTGAGCAGATTGAAATTGTGATCATGATCAGTTATGGCAAACGATGTGATTCTTTGTCACAGCACAGTGAAGAAACATTTGCAGAGAAAAAAATATTATATATATTTATTCATAATATAACATTCATAGCATTAGTGTCTGTTGTGGACGGTCGTTATTCTAATGAGCAATGTACTGATGACTTTGTATATACAAACTATCATAGATTCAAATTATAGATGTGAAACAGCATGCAGCTGAGCAAAGTGGAGCTCACCCTCGGCTTCAAACGAAGGTCAAAAGGGTGGCAAATGTATGATTTATTAGAATGACACGTAAGTAATTTTATTTGTTCATTCTTCCGTATTCTATCATTTGATATTTCTGTATTCCTACCGTTTTTAAATCTGACAAACTTTCATGTATTGTACTTTACTTAATGTCCTTCATTTCTATGTATTCACCTTTGTGTGTTTGACAAAAAAATCTTAATATTATCTGATTTTTGATACAACTTTTATAATGCATTTGACTGCATAAATACAAATATTTTATTTTGGAATCTGACTTGATTAAAATACTTTAGGTTAATAAAGTAATTACAAGTAACTACTGGTTTAACATTGATTGACTGTTTAATGTTCTACAAGAGTGCATGTAAACAGGTTTCTAAATTCTGTAGAAAGACGAAGAAACTAAGAGTAATACGCAATCCACTGGACAACATTTTAACAACATTTTTTTAAGTAAAGCACAACAGGTCACATAAATAAATGTACCAAGTTCATTACACATTCATCAGAGTCTCTTCTGAAACTCACGCATGAAATCTGATGTCATTTGGGAAAAAGTCCCTTCTCTTTATTGTCTGATTCAGTGCCTTCACAGATACCAACTTTTTCCTGGTTTGAATAGTCAAATTATCCTGACCTTTAGCATGTGAGCAGCCACCCTGTGCTGCGCCATTACAGCACATGACTGACTCCGCTCATCAGTACACTGAGTAAACTTTCAACAACCAGGAAAGGCTTTTATTGGAACTACTGAAACTCCTTGGTAATGAGACATAAAGGCCATAGATGAAGAAATCTATTCCCATTAATAAGTATTAAAGAAAATACAGACGTTAATCTGAATCTGCAAACTTGTGAGGAGAGTAAATGTGGTTCATCTAAGGTGTAATGCAGTAATAGAAACACCATCAGCATGTATTCTCCTATTTGTTTGGTGGAGATCTTTATCTTAAATTACTGGGGGGGAAACAGCTGCTGCTTATGCTGATGCGTTTGTTTTTGGTAACACAGGTGTTAGCTGTTATAACAGCAGTTGTCACTGATGAAAAGATGATGTAATACATAAACATCTGATCCCGATGTTCATGATGAAACTGCAAACAGGCTCCCTTATTTTTTCCAGTCTTGTTTTTATATGTTTGAGCCCTATTTTGGTTTATGACAGCTTAATGTTGACATGCAGTTGTGTGTACAGAAGAAACGTTAAAGTCACTAAGCTTGTTATCGTGAGCTGTGCATTTGAAAGAAAAGTTTTAGTTTCCATAACCAGCAGAAATTATTATGTGAACTGTGTTTTACATATGTAATAAAATCTCTCTTTTTACAGGTTATTAGAAAATCATTACCAAAAATTTTAAAATTCTTCAAAAATATATAATGAGTCTACTTTCCTAACATGCATTAAAACCCATATAGATCACATTACAGCACATAGTTCCACTCAAAAGTTTGGGGTCAGCTAAAAGTTCAATCATAGGGGGGTTCATTTCATTATCGTTTTTTGTTTTTAAATAATACTTTTTCAGAACTCATTCTATAAATTGTTTGCTGAATTACAAAGTGATAGGAAGCTTTTGTAGCTCGCTTTTTCTTGAGTGGACATGTGTGTGTTTCAGGAAAATGATTGGTCAGAGTCTAACCGATACTGAGAAGGTCACGCTCTCTCTGTATGCTTAGGGTGTCAGACAACAGCACTGTTATGTTTTCTCTCTCTTCATATTTGTTCTTGATGCAGTTATTCCGGTTCTCAGAAGAGCTCTGGGATTGTTTTCCAGACACTAAATCCTGACTGTCGTTAAAAGTCTGAATGAATGAAACCAGGGAGTAACAAAATAATTACCTGAGGGTTATTTTTCACCATGGTTAAGTTTCTGATTCACAACAAAGCTTTTGAAGTAGCCTGAGGTCAAAGGATTTTTTTTTTGCCCCGTAATGTTAATCACTTAATGCAAAGTAGCATTTACAGTTAGCCAGTAACTTTTTTATGCTCTTTTTTTTTTCATTCATTCATATGCAGTGAATTAGAAGGTCAAGTGCCTCGTTTTGGTGTCTTCTTCATTATTACTTTGTACAGTCACAGTTTAATCACACACATCAAGTCAAGTCAAGAGGCTTTATTGTCATTCCAACCATGTGCAGCCGTACAATACACAGTGAAACGAGACAACGTTCCTACACGACCATGGTGCTACATATAACATATAAAAGACAATCAACACAGGAGTAGATTAAGTGCAAGTGTGCCAAAATTGCAACAAAACAAAAAAAAAGAAAACAAAGGCAGTGTGACATCAGACAGAACAGAACGATGCAGACACAAGATAGTGCTATAGAAATGTGCAACAATGACAGTGGTTTGTACAAAAGACTGAGCATTTTGCAACAGTAACTTGATGTATGAAGTGCGATGTGTTTGTGGATAAGATTTTGCAGATAAGTGCTTGGTAGGGACGTGTATGAAGGGATGTGTGAGTCCACCCACGTGATGGTGAAATCGGTTCCTGGGAGAAAACAGGTGACATGTTTTACATAGTTCTTGGAATTTAAGAGAGAACTACCTTTGCCCATCCCCCACAAACCACAGCCACACCTTGCCTCCATCACATCACTGCTCTCTTGCTCTGCCTCAAGCTCCCCTCCTCCACTGTATGTTCACATGTGTGTATTTGTTCTGTGTGTATGTGAAGACAGCCTCTCGCTGACATCAACACCAGAGGACTCCTCCTTGTTCTCTCGAGGTATAAAGATATCTTGTTTCTGTAGCAGCATCCTAAAGCTACACCACACCCTCGTACAGCTGCTCACACTTCAACAAGCACCTGACAGTAAAGCAGAATCCTTTTCACCAAAGACTCACCTGAGGGACTCAGTTTGTTGGACACTGTGGACTCGCTTTTTGGATTTTGTTCTGTCACCACACACGAGAGCGAACATGTCGATGGGTTTGGAGATCGTGGGCATTGCCTTTGGAGTCATTGGTTTTCTTATAGCCATATTATCATGTGCCCTACCAATGTGGAGGGTGACTGCCTTCATCGGTGCTAACATCGTCACTGCTCAGATCATCCAGGAGGGTTTGTGGATGAGCTGTGTTGTCCAGAGCACAGGTCAGATGCAGTGCAAGGTCTACGACTCGCTGCTGGCCTTGTCTCAGGAACTGCAGGCATCCAGAGCAATGATGGTTGTTGCCATTATACTCGGAGTGCTGGGCGTCATGATCTCCATAGTCGGCGCCAAGTGCACCAACTGCATTGAAGAGGAAGGAAGCAAAGCCAAAGTGATGATCATCGCTGGTGTCTTCTTCATCCTCAGTGGCCTCTTGGTTCTCATCCCTGTTTCTTGGACTGCCAATGTTATCATCATGAATTTCTACAACCCTATTCTGCTCACGTCTCAGAAGATGGAGCTAGGGGCGTCACTCTACATAGGCTGGGCTGCAGCCGGACTGTTTCTAATCGGAGGGGCAATGTTGTGCACTAGCTGCCCACCAAAAGAAAAGAAATATCTGCCACCCAGGATGGGGTACTCGGCCCCACGCAGCATTAGTGCAGGTGGAGGATATGACAAGAAAGACTACGTCTGAATTAATGCTGAAGGATGAAAGGAAAATTATTTTTGTGTGTGAGTTTTTGTCTGTATGCATGTTACTTTTTTTTACCGGAAACCACAGCGTGAATCCGACTGAAAGACTCCGAGATGAAGATGCTGTAGAAATATTAATCTTCTGCTTTGCTTTTAGCTGATATGTTTATTCACATCCTTTTGTTTTGCTTAAAAAAAAGACTTAGATTTTTCAGTGCTTGAACATGGGAGCTTAAACAAATAACTTTATTCTTTTAAGATTTTTAACTGGGAAAATATTTCTACTAAATTCTTGGCATTATGTGAATTTGAAAACACCTGTGTGTCGTCCTCTTATTAGCTCTTGGCTGGTTGCGTGGTGTTGTGTTTCACTGAAACCTGCTGTTAAAATGTGATCTGTCATTTCACTGACAATGACCAGGAAGAGTCAGCTCTCATTTTACATGCATTTGGTTGGTGTGATTGTTCAGTGTGTTCGTGTGTGCGTGTGTTTTGCATGACCTGTAATATTTGCTTAAGAGAGTTTCTGCTGAGACTGAAACTACAGATAGATCCAATACTGCCCCAGGTGAAACTTTGTCTTCCTTTTCACAGTTTCACTGTGTGTGCAAATAGAAAATAGTTTTTCATGTAAGGATAACTTTATTTCAAATGTCTGTATATTCATGTGTTTAAAATTTATTTCAAAATGTTCAAATATTCAAATATGTTCTACACTATGCTCCTTTCTTTTATTTTTTTATTTTCTGGAAGTTGACAATGAGGGTTAGTCACAATTTTTTCTCAATGATTTTTTAAAGTTTTTGAATAGATTATAACCCATGTTTGGTCCATTTTGTTAAGCATATAACCAAGGACCTCTTTAGTGTATATTTAGGTGTGCGTGATGCTCCAAGGATCCCATGTCTAGACCCTTTTAAAAAGTATGTAACCAAGAACCTCTTAGTATATTTATGTTTGTAACACCACAGCAGTTCGCAAAGTACATATGTGTTTGTATTTCACAGATACTGGTTGGTTTTCTTTGTGTATTTGCTTGGTTGGTTTGTGCAGTTCATGTGTGTGTGTGTGTGTGTGTGTGTGTGTGTGTGTGTGTGTGTGTGTGTGTGTG
>NW_005187427.1:4967766-4970620 GCF_000239375.1 Pundamilia nyererei | reverse complement strand
GCACCTAGTGCTCCGATTACCACTGGGACCACCGCCACCTTCACCCTCCACATCTTCTCGAGCTCTTCTCTGAGCCCTTGGTATTTCTCGAGCTGCTCGTGTTCCTTCTTCCTAATGTTGCTCTCATTCGGAACCGCTACATCAATCACTGTGGCCGTCTTCTCATGTTTGTCTATCACCACTATGTTCGGTTGGTAAGCCACCACCATTTTGTCCGTCTGTCTTAGCTCGGTCATTCTGGTTGCAGCTTTCCTAGCGGCCTCTTCATGGTTCCCATTCGCCTGTGGGATCCCCAGGTACTTGTAACTGTCCTCTATGTCTGCAATGCTGCCTTCTGGTAGTTTGATCCCCTCCGTTCTGACTACCTTCCCTCTCTTTGTTACCATCCGACTACACTTCTCCAGCCCGAACGACATTCCGATGTCATTGCTGTATATCCTGGTGGTGTGGATCAGTGAATCGATGTATCACTCTTGGCATACAGCTTCATGTCATCCATGTACAGGAGGTGGCTGACAACTGCTCCATTCCGTAGTCGGTATCCGTAGCCAGCCTTGTTAATGATCTCACTGAGGGGGTTCAGGCCTATGCAGAACAGCAGTGGGGACAGAGCATCTCCTTGGTAGATCACGCACTTGATGGTGACTTGTGCTATGGGCTTGGAGTTGGCCTCCACTGTTGTCCGCCACATCCCCATTGAGTTCCTGATGAAGGCTCTCAGGGTCCTGTTGATCTTATATAGTTCTAGGCATTCCAGGATCCAGGTGTGGGGCATTGAGTCATAGGCCTTCTTGTAATCAATCCAGGCCGTGCACAGGTTGGTCAGTCTGGTCCTGCAGTCTCGGCTGACTGCTTGGTCTGCCAGTAGATGGTTTGCGCCTCTGGTATTCTTGCCCATCCCTTTCTGTGCCCCGCTCAAGTTCAAGTTCAAGTTCAAATTTTATTTGCCACATGCAGTGACAGGTTGCCCTGCAGTGAAATGAACCCGCCCCCCGACCTTACACACACAACACAGACATCACATGGGGATACAAGTCAGAGAACGGCTGCATTACAGAAAAACCACTGAAATGTACACTACAATGGGAACGTACAAGAGGAAAAAAAGAGACTTCTACTCATGCTGGGCTATAGGAGGACAGCATGAGAACAGGAAACAAAAAAAACTCCTCTGCACAGAAAGCACATAAATGTCCAAAGTACAACATTATAGAGCACGTGACCAGCAACAGGGTTGGGTAGGGGACGAGGAGTAATCCCAGGCAACACAGCAGCCATCCTGCCACTGCGCCGTCTCTCCAGCGCGGGTCCAGACCCGCCTCGTGTTCCCAGGAGGCAACAAGCATCGAAGCCGTTGGAAGGGGAAGGGGGATGAGTGAATGCTTATCAGTGTAAGTGTGTGTGTGTGTGTGTGTCCAGAGTTCAGCTGAGACAGTGTCCTTCGCCCTACCAGGCTAAGTAAACAGTCTTCCAGCCAACCCAGGTGGCCTTGCATAGAGTGGGAAGAACGGTCAAAAACACAGTCATTATCAGGGTGTTGTTGTTCGGCTCCAGCCTTGAGCCCACAGCCTTGAGCCCACAGCTTGCGCCGAAGGGATAGCCGCAATAAAATGGTGATTTTTCTTTTGTGCGAAAAACTCATGAGAATTTCAAAGCTGCTCTTTAACACGCCGACACCAACACTGGTCTCTCAATCTCCCATTGGAGAGCCGCGAGTGTTGTCATTCTTGTGCTCAGAGAGCCGATTCTGAGAACTCCCGACTGCAGTGAGCTGCTCCACGATGTAATCCAACTTTCTCTCAGAGATGTTGTTCTGAGTGGACTTCTCCTTGATGTAGTCCAATGTACGCTCAGAGGTCTTATTCTGAGTATTCACGGCAGCCGTAAGCTTCTCCAAGATCTAACCATGCTGCACTCAGTGAGCCCATTCTGAGAAGTCGCGCCTCGTCCCATCGTTTCAATCCCAGCGGGCAGCCTTGGGGGGGTTTGAACAGCTGGTTCCACTTTCTTAATTCTCCGATAAGCCAGGGCCAAGCCAGCTCCAATCAGCAAGAACCCTGTTATCATGGTTCCGAATAGTTCCGACAATATCTTCAGCGTCCTCGATCGACAGTCCCGCCAGGCACACGATCCTCCATTTCTGCCACCCGTCCATCGTGTATCCGGCAGGGAAAGTACCTCCAGGACACTCAGGCTCACCCGAGCCCAGACGTCTCATTGAGAAGAGGGTGTCAATAGCATTCAGAGACCAGTTGATCAAATCCATAATTCTGTTTAGGTTTTAGAGAACAGACTGTGAGAGAGTGTTCCAGGGAAAGTAATACACACGAGACAAGACAAGGACACAAGAGGCTAAGCAGGGAAGATAAGGGGAAGGAGGAGAGGAGAAAAGTGTGACCGCCTTCACCGAGAGCCAAACGAGAAAAAAAAATTTAAAAACTCTCATGTATTGACCCATGTGCCTGTTTATCTTAGCCGCTATGCTGCCTGACAGGAGCTTCCACGTGGTGCTGAGGCAGGTTATTGGTCGGTAGTTGGAGGGGACCGGTCCCTTCTGCGGGTCCTTGAGGATCACAACTGTCCGGCCTTCGGTTAGCCATTCCGGGTGTCTCTGGTTCATTTGTGCTGCCAGGTGCTCGTGGATATATATATAGATATATCTATATATCTATAGATAGATAGATAGTGTGGAGCAGGGAAATTATTTTACTGCTATTGTTAAATAATTGTCATCATTACCATTGCATTAAGAATATAATCTGTAGTTGATATTGTATTCAGAGGTTTAAACAGTGTGTGTCTTTTAGAAAGACTAAGTGCAGCAGTTGACAGGAAGTTGCAGAGAGTTGCAGAA
>NW_005187427.1:4964688-4966345 GCF_000239375.1 Pundamilia nyererei | reverse complement strand
GTTAGGGATTTTAGAGATGAGGCCAGAAACTGTTGGACAGATACTGGTTAATTGATTACAAAAAAGTTGGACTTTTATCGGTTGGACCGTTTTGTTAAAGTTGTCAAAATTCAGTAGGTGTTAAAAGGCCTAAAATCTGTGCAGTTGTAAATATAAGACGTCTTTGTAATATAAAATAAAGAGATCTCTGTGTGAAAGGAGTCTGAGGCAATGCTGGAGCTATTTTTAGATGGAGTGTGTGTGAGTGTGAAAATGCAAATTAGTAAGCAGTTGGTTTTACATATACTGCTGCAAACATTGTTGAGTGTGTGTTTCAAATGCCATTTATGTTCATTAGAGGACTATAAATAAAGTATTGAGTTGCCATAGTGGATGTATAGTAATTGACTGAATTTGGATGTAGATATATAAATATAGTGAGGGCACTATATACTTAAGACTAACATATTACTTCTTTCCAGCAATAGTTGCTGGTGTGTTTTATTTTTTCAATTTCTTGTGTGTGCGGTGAGAATTAATGGAGGTTTCAATTTTTTGTTTGTTTGTTTTTTACTTGCTCTTTTTGATTATGACAAGCATGTCTAAAATACTCTTAGGAAAGTGTGTTTTGAGTTATATTCCTCAACTCTGGTCACAGTTTACGTGTGTGAATGCGGTGACTAGAAGGTTTTGAATGATGAATAAAGGTGTGAGAGGTATTTCTTTGGTGATGTAAAGTAGGATGTTTTAAAGTTTGAAAGTGTTTTTAATTTAAGGGATGCATGAGTGATGTTATAAGAGTTTGAGTTTCCTTTCTTTCAGTTTAAAAACACATAAGTACATACACTTGGTACACCCGTTTACTCTTTGACTTTATTAAAACAGACGGTGTATTTGAGTTTGAATTTCAGTAATTGTATGTTGATATGGTAATTTAGTTTATGTTAGGTGAAGGAGATGTCCATCTCCGTGTCTGGTACTGAGTGAAAGTGAGCACGTTGAAGGCTGTGATGTGAATGCTGACAAATGCAAAGAGTTTAGTTTATTTTAAAAAAAGGCAGTGTGTGTGAGAGGATTGTGAAATCCTTGTGTGAATGATGCTACATTTTAGATCAAAAGTTAGTAGAATTACAGAGGGTTTGTAGATTGTAAATACAAAATAAGTTTGATTAGCCTGCAGAAACAGAAAAGCAGCTTGAGCTGCTCTGATTAAGCCGCGTGCTGTGTGTGTGTGACAGGAAGTTACATGCCCATAAAAGGAAGTCTGAGAGAGAAGTGTGTGCGTAGGCAAACTGCAGAGTGTGTGCGTGAAAGAGGGGGTATTGTTTTTACATCAAGGTTTAGTAGAATTAAAGTACAACGTTACAAACAAACAGATAAAAAAAGTAAAATGAAGAGAGAAAATAACTGACAATCACATTAATGAATAGAAAACACATACACAAAGTGCCAGTTCACTTTAATCCTTTAACCTTAAGATAAAAAATAACAGTTTCAGTTTTACCATATCCAAATGATCAAAAAACCCCAAACATAATTACGCATAATAAGATCCAAAAAAGTCCTAAAATGACTTTAGGACTATAGTGTGGAGCAGGGAAATTATTTTACTGCTATTGTTAAATAATTGTCATCATTACCATTGCATTAAGAATATAATCTGTAGTTGATATTGTAT
>NW_005187427.1:4946120-4962843 GCF_000239375.1 Pundamilia nyererei | reverse complement strand
TAGATAGATAGATAGATAGATAGATAGATAGATAGATAGATAGATAGATAGATAGATAGATAGATAGATAGATAGATAGATAGATAGATAGATAGATATCACAAAGCATGTGTCACCAAAGCAAACGATGGCTGAAGATCAGGTTTGGCTTCCATTCGGTTACTTTTTATTTAGCCAGCAGCTGTGTTGGATCTCTCTTTTGGTTTATTGGGAGACCTTTGTAACACTTGGGTGTGGCAGGGTGCAGAGAGGAACAGAAAGACAGAATAAAACACAGGCACCTGGCCTGTGATCTTTACACAGTAGGATATTGGCGCTAAGCCTGGTTTTAACTTTTATTTATTTAAAGTAGAACACTGTGATTAGCAGTGGCTGTTCACTCTGTGTAGCATGAAAGAATACACAAAATAAAGTGTGAGTGCAATCAGTGCAATTTCAGCGTTTCTTTGCATTTTAATTTCACATATTGTTTTTCTTTCGTTCAGCGTCAGTAAATGCTGGAGGGTCATTTTTGAGCATCGCATCTTTGAACCACTAAGTCATGTTCCATAGTTTTTACACATTCTACATCTGAAATAAAAGGAACAAACGTACTTTAACAGTTAACAGTTATCAAGTTTTTACTCACAAGCCACACACATGTTCTTTATACTGGTCCATTAATCTTAAAGGATATGAGCTGGGTCAATAACTGGATTTTTCAGAAGAAAAAAGAAGAAGGAGAAAAGAGGAGAAAAAATATCTGCAACAATTCTGCTAATAAGTGGTAATCTTTTCTTTTTTTTTTGATAAAACAAGATAATAAATCAACATTCCAATTTCAGTATCAAAATCCAGGCTTAAAAAAAAAACATCTGACTGTGATTAAAACCAGTTTACCTTATATTTTCAGCTCTTATGAATGAATGCTTATTCTTATTGACTGCTTTACACAGACTACAATCCCTTGTGCCAGAGAATTGTCGTTTTTTTTTTCCCCAAAGATGTTTCACTAATTATCTGATAACAATCAATGTAAGAATGTCATTTATTAGGCAAGTAGAAGCATCTCATCAGAATTAGTGCATGCTAATCATGTGAAATCTCTTTCATTTGCTCTATATTAGGGCTTAAAGTTCGGCAATATTTGCGGTCTGGATGTTTGCCCCCTTCATCTATCTACATGGCACAGAACCCCATGTTGGCGCTCAAAATTCAACAATGCAGAAGTGTTCTCAAACCACTCCTACCTCTGACACAACTTTGTAGGAACAGAGGTCTGCTGCGCTTCAATTTTGTTCTTCAAATTGAATCTGACAGGTTATCACTTTTTAGACCGTTTTAAATGCAATCTGTGGACTATAATTTTATTTCTATGTTAACTAGCATAAATTGGCAGGTGTTAGTGTCTGTGGAAAGCAGTCCACAGCTTCCACTTCTCATTCAGTCTTTTTTTCACTCAGAGATATCGTAGGGCGCTGTGCTGGCTGATGCCTTATGACCATCCTTGCATACACAAATGGTGACTTCAGGCATCAAAAAATCCCACATAGCCTATGACGCTAAATCCAGGCCTTTACACTTTTTTCTATTCAATCTATTTATCTATTTATCCATCGATTTCCACACGTAAAGAAAGCTTTAAAAACAAGTGGATTGAAAGTTGTTGTTTTTCACATGTAGGTTTGTTTCTTTTTTAAGATAATACCTAAACCTATTTTATATACTCTAAAGGTTTAATGTATAAAAAAAAAGAGAAATAAGAAATAGAGAAGTATGACAGGGCAAAAAAAAACAGAAGAGAGAGAAGATGGAGTCATTCAATATTGTGACAACAAATACAAAGAGGATGTGCCATTGTTTTTTCCGTCACCTAATATCACTGCTTACATAATTGAATGTCAGGTTCCCTTTACAGCAGAGACACATGAAACTGACAAGTAGTTAATTTCTTACAAACAGAACAATAATCACAAGGTCCAACTCAAACACACTCTAGGAAACACAGGCTCAGGTTATCGCTGATTTCTTTAACCTCTTATTAGATGGAATGTAAAGTTGCATGAAGCAGATAAAGTATAATCTGCATCTATAATTGTGTCCCAGAGATGAAGGCAAGATCTTGACCCAAGTCCCCACCCTTATCAAATGTTCTAGTTGAGCTTTTGCTGTCTATTGAATGTTTTGTTGCTCGAATGAGGGAGACTTTGATCCTAGATGTTGACAGCAATGAGTGATTGTGCGGATGTTATATATTACCATTCCTTTCCTCTCCAAAGCCATCAAGATAGTTCCCTTATCTGGATTTTAACGTTTATGACTTTGGGAGTTAATAAACCTTTTATATTTGTCGTGTATCCTGTGAATCACTGTAGTAAAAGACTAAAATAGCAACTTATTTCATGGTTTTTTGTTAGTGTTGATTTTTTGTAATCTATTGTCTTGTTTTCATACCCTTCCACCTTGTATCTTATCTATGTCAAGTTTACATGCATTTTCATATTTCTTGTTTATAGTTTCTCCAGTTTCTCAATACAAACCTGTTCTCGATTCTTCGAAATAGCTCTTAGTATGTCCACCTATCCATTTTCTTACAGGCCAGATAGTTCACTGCACTGCCCTCTTATGATCTCATCTTGTATGTGCTGTCGTCGACCTTGCCTCAGTTTTTGTAAACCTGCACTTTATGTTCTTTGTTTGCTCACGAGTCAGTTTGCCTTTTACTTTTTGGACTTTGAATTTCTTGGACTGCTTCAACAGCTTTTGAGTCAACTCCTATCTGTTTTGTGTCCTGCATTTGGGTTCCTGACAGGTTTGTTTGGCGTTAAGTGTAACATTAAGTTCCATAAAAGACATTATAGGTTGCTTCACATCAGCAACGTGTCACATAAATTCTTAGTAGGTTTGTTTCCCTGCGCTAAAGCCCCATCCTGCAATTTTAAACATTTTAAAGGTTGCTCTGTGACCTAGACAGCACACCTCACTGATGCGTTTGATGAAATTCAGCTTATGGAAACCAGCTAAAAAGTCTGCCAGGAGCTAAATGTTCAACTATTTCTGTTTTATTACCTTTTTGTCAATAAAACACTTGCCGAATGTAATATCACAATTTAAGCAGTAAGAGAACTATTGTTTCAACTAATAACTCTTTAGAATATTAGTTCTTTAGGTTTTCTGCTCCGGGATCGGAAAATAGAAAACACATTGTGCCATGTGGGAAGTGAAGTGACATGCTTGTCGAAGATTAAAATCATTCATTTGGCTATCAAAGTAGGGAAGTACTCTTACATTTACTTCCATCACAAGACTGAATGTTTCCATTTCATTGTTTCTGTGACAGCTGAAAAAGTAGAACAAAGAAATGTCACTAGTTATATAACCTTTATGTGTTTATGTGCAGGAACTATGAAGAAAGAAGTTGGGAATAAAGGAAAATGCTTTAACTATTCATTTAGTAATTATTACCCTAAGTTTTCTTGTTTTCCATTTTTTCTGTGTGAAAACACAGTGTCATGACAATAGTGAAAAGATGCACGTCTGCCACTTCCCTTTTCTTCTCTCCCTCAGGGTGCACCACATGCTCTCCCAGGGCCTCGCTCTCACACCATCACTACGGCGACAGCTGGCGGCATGCTTTGTCCCACAAGACACAGCTCCCATAGCAATCAATGTTTATAGATGCGGCCAGGCTCTAAGAGCTCTTGTGGTTTGTTTTTGTGTTCCTGAACATGATGTAGACGCATAAAGACGAAACCTAACTTCACTAATGAAAAACTAAACCAGATTGAGAAAGAAGGACACGACAAAGACAATATGACACAAATCAAAGACTCAAACCAAAGATCCAATAACTTTCAGAACTAAAAAACCCACAAACTGCTTTTTTGGCTCTGGCGAAAACATCCTTACGATCCATTTCATTGACTATCACAACAATATAAAGTCACACATGATTTTGGAGCAGTCTGCTGAGAGACATGTCCACAAACAAGAAAGTCACCTCTTTGATCTCTACAGATTTACTTGTCTTCAGTAAATGTTCCTCCTAAGACAATGTAACTCAACAATAAAGGATTTGCACTCACAGATTGGATTTTAAGCAATTCTTCAAGAAAATCATTAAGTTGGGGATAAGCCACTGTAGCCCAAAGTATGAACTCTGGCGTCACCTAGTGGCTTAACGACGCAATGTGTGTTTGCATTAGTGGTTTGCTTTTCTGTAATTTAATGTTTTTTTCAATTTTATTTCTGGTCAACCTGTTGTGGTGAAAAGAGAATTGAATGTAAAAGCGAAGCTCTCAATTTACCAGTCGATCTACGTCCTTACTCTCTCCTATGGTCATGAGCTGTGGAGAGTGACTGAAAGAACGAGACTGCGGATACAAGCGGCAGAAATGGGCTTCCTCCGAAGTGTGGCTTGCACCTCCCTTAGAGATAGGATAAGAAGCTTAGCCGTCCGGGAGGGGCTCAGAGTAGAGATGCTGCTCCTCTACATCGAAAGGAGCCAGGTGGTTCGGGCATCTGACAAGGATGCCCCCTGGCGCCTCGTGGGTGAGGTGTTCCGGGCATGTCCCACCAGTTGGAGGCCCCGGGGCAGACCCAGGACACACTAGAGGAGATGGCTGGGGAGAGGGAGGTCTGGGCTTCTCTGCTTAGGCTGCTGCCCCCGCGACCTGGCCCCAGACAGGCGGAAGAGGATGGATGGATGGATTTTCTGAAATATAATGTTTGTTCCAGAAACTTTCCAACGTTCTGTTTTACAAAAACAAATCTGGAAAAAAAAAGTAAAGCCCATTATTCTTGTATTTAGATTATTTTATCGGATTCCTGAACGTGAAAAAATATTTTAGGACACTTGATTATTTTCTGACTTCTCAGAAGTCAGAAGTTCAATGGGCTGAAATTTGTGTAAAAAAAGTGAAATCGGTTTATTTGCCTGATAAATAACAATATAATTTTTGATTTTCAGATGGTTTAGTAAATTTGTTAAGCATTGTATATACATACAGTCACCTGTAGGTATATATGTACCTACTTTTCGACCTGGGTCGAAACAAACCCCCCGAAAATACTGTACATGGTAGAATGTGAAAAGTAACTAAATAGCGCTTCTCATGCTGCTAGCCTGATAGTCTAATTTCAGGGGAAAGAACCGCCTTCTGCGTCATTACGCACAGCACAGCCAGGCCCTCTCCCTGTAGTTTCAACCTCCGGCCGCTCTGTGCATGCCCGCTCATCAGCTGTCACTGTGGCCGTGTGGAGACGCACATGCTGTTTTTCTACTACCTGGTAACGGAGCATATGCTGCCATGAGTGCTTTGTGTCGCCTGCTTCAGAGAGGACTGCTGAGCGGCCGGCCTCTGTGTCGTTTATTCCCCGGACAGCAGGATGTTAGCGGGGTGGCTCCCGCGGTCCGGTCAGCCAGCTCATCCAGGTATCCGTGCTAGCTTTCCCGGCTAACAGATGCCCTCTGCCTGTCACGTCTGTGACATGGTTCTGGGTAGATATGACAGCCCGGTGTTTCTGCTATAAAATAAAAACTGTTTAAAACCGTTATATAACCAAAGGAATCTCTGGCCATGTCATATAATTTTTGTCTTTAAACGTTACTTTCACAGTTTTACGTAAATGACATTCAGATGTTAGCTGCATGGATAACGGGCAGCTCAACTATCATCACAACCACACACAGGATTTTAGATCTGAGCTTTTATTATTTTATATTTTATATTGTCGGGATAAATAAAACAGTCTTTGCTGTTATCTAGTTCGATCATTATATGCTACATACCTTCTGAATTGCCAGCAGTTTAGCAGTCATGCTAAGCCTGATTAAAATAAATGCTAACGTTGTTGTAATAAGCCCTTAATCTTACCTTTGTTTTGTTACTTATTTACATACATACAAATGATTTTACCTTAATTACTTTAATATTATATGAATATTGAGAGGTACTAAGAGGTTTATTATTATTTAAGCAAGGTGTGCCCGGTAAACAGGCAGCTGCCTGCAGATATTGTAAATTTCCATTTCAGATATATTTTCAATATAAAATAAATAAAAACACATTGAAAACCTCAGCTTAATTAGCTTTAACTGTGTGATATTTTCCTAGCAAGCATGACAAATATTTGCTGTTTCCAGCTCATCGACTTAAAATGTTTAGTGCCTATCTTTGATTTATGTCGTTGTGAATGGATTATCTCTGGACGATGACTTCCTGTTTAACAAAATAAATGTATTAAAGCTGTCGCCTGGCACTGAGGGGCTTTAAAGTGTGTCGTTTTCATGTTTTATAGACTGAATAAATGAATAATCAAGCAAACAATCACAGGATGAGTCAGTGATGGAATAACTCACAAACACCTTGTCTCATTGTCCAATTAAAACCTGAATGTATTATTTTTCTCACAGTTTTCTGTCAGTGTTTTAATCTATTAACTCTTTGTACATGTTGTCATGTAATTAGTCATCTTCCCCTTGTTAACATTGTAATGACAACAATTTAAAGTCACGGTGAAATAAATAAGAACACGTTTAACATTGATATCCTATGTTTGCACGTAAGAGTAAATGTATTAAATTTATTTGTACATGTGTGTGGTTGCCTGTGTTGTACCAGTAGGTGACAGGAAAATAATTCCCATCAAAAAAATTATTTTAACAGGGCAGTTTGAATGGGATTTAATATTAGAGAAGAAAAATGCCCTGTAAGTGACTTTAAGCATTTCTACTCCCTAAAAGTTGAATAAGAGTTTTATTTGTTGGATTTATTGCAGTTCCTGTCTAAGTAGTAACACAAATCTTAGCACAGCTGGAAGCATAGAGGTTCATTCTAATAAACATTAATGTTTTTTTCTTTCCCAGCCTCCTCAGTCCTGTCAACTTGACCTACGACGTCTTCGATGGGAAGGGAGAGAGCACTCCCCTGGTGTTTCTGCACGGCCTCTTTGGCAGTAAATCTAACTTCCACTCAATAGCGAAGTCCTTGGTGCAGCGCACAGGCAGAAAGGTAATGCAGTGATGAAGACAACAGACCTGTCAGTTTTTACATCAAAAACATTCCCACTTATGTGTTCACTTTAAGCACCCTGTTAATAGTCTTCATACAAAAGCAGGTGTGGGAACGTACAGTTGACAGTGTGTTGTGTGTAATTTGATACAGCTTCCCAGCAGTCTGTGCTGTTGCGAAATTGCCCTGACAGATAATCTCTCATGTGTTTCCTTGATGAAACTCGTGTTCACAACACATTCTTTGTTCGTGCTGGGCCCAAGACAGACACAGCTGACATAAGAGCCGATTCTGCATGTACGCTCTCTCGCCTCCTCTTCTCCAGTCCAAGTGTCCTAACTGTCCTTTGTCCAGTTAGGTGCTGACAGTAGATGCCCGTAACCACGGCAACAGCCCTCACAACCCCGTGCTGACCTACGAGGCGATGGCGAATGATTTGAACCACCTCCTCGCCCAGCTCCATATCGACAAGTGCATCCTGATCGGCCACAGCATGGGTGGGAAAACAGCCATGACGATCGCTCTGACGCAGGTCAGCGGTCACAAAATGTCACATGAATTTATCATGATAGTGCAATTCCCTCGCTGGATGTCACCTGACCTTTTTCACTGTACATTCCTATGAACTTAATAATCCTCCTGTCCTAGCAATTTCCATTTTCCTACTGGTTTTCCCACAGTGGCATTTTTTACTTCCATTGTCCTGCTTGTTTACCTCAGTCTGTCTGTCTCTGTAGCCTGCTTTAGTGGAGAGGCTGGTGGTCGTTGACATCAGTCCTGCTCAAAGCAGCACACGGACCAACTTCCGGTATTACATCCAAGCAATGCAGGAGATGAAGATCTCCACAGACATCCCTCGTTCCACTGCAAGGCGGATGGCTGAGGATCAACTGCGCAGTTTAGTGAAGGTCAGGATAATCCATTACACTTCTATAATTTAATTTCTTATATTGTTGTTATTAAATGGTATTGCATTTCTATTATTATGTTAGTATTCAGAGATGTTTTTTTTTCTAAGTTTGTGTTATTATTTTATTTCATTTACTAAATGTATTGTTTGTTTTTCCCACCTAGACTAGTTGTAGGTAATTATCTTCATTGTGAGTGCTTTTTGACATGATACCAGTCAGTATTTTAAATAAATAAACCAATAAAACCAACCTTTTCCCCAAAAACGATTGTTAGTTTGTCAGAAGTGTCATTTATCTGTTTTGTTAAGGGTTTTTGTATAGATATTAAATCTGTAATAGCTGATCTGTTGGACCACTTGAGGTCAGCATTGTTCCATAACAAAGCCACTTACCATTTTAGAGTCTTGGAGAGACACAATAATGGCATTGATTATGATGACATAAGACCAGTATACTGTGTTCTAGTCACAGAGGCAGGCCTAAGTCTTTGTGTTAATGTTGAGCAAGAAGGCTCCAGAAGGTTTTTAAGAGCTTTTCTTAAGAAAAGTTCCCTGTCACATCTGAGAAGGATGTTAGTGAGGAATGTGAGTAAAGTAAAAGAGGAAAGCTGTTTTCCATAAAACTATAAACTAATAATTTACATCTGTAAAATGTTAATATATTTCAATAAATCTATGTAGATTCACTACATACCAGCCCCTTCGCAAAAAAAAGGTGTTTATGCAGTTAACAGTTAGGGGTGGGGGAAAAAATCGATACTGTGTAGTATCGTGATATTTTGTTTGCTAATAATGTATCGATACAGGGACAGCAGAAATCGATATTTTGTTACGTTTTTGTGCTCTGACTTCAGAGCATGTTGATCCTTTTTCTGAGCAAGAATCCTGACATTCCTTCACTGTCCAAATGTGTTTAACTGTTTTTTTTGGCAGCAATAAACATGACAGTTTACTTATTTTAATTTAAGACATGTTTTATTTTAATTAAGGTTAAAACTTTTTTATTTAATGTAAAATTATATTTTGTTTTAATTTACTTTCAAATTCTTCAGTTGCCGAATGGGCTGCATAGTTTTCATAAATTGCATAGTTCAGAATAGCTATAATTGTACCAGATGGTTGCATTCAGTTAAGTTGGACTAGTATGTAATACAAACCGTTCAGTTTGTCAACAATAAAACTGACTGAAATGACAGAAAGACTGAGTGCGAGACTTTATCAATATTCATTTTATCTAATGTCAAAGTTTACCTTTATGTACAGAATCTTAATATCGCAGATATTTTTAAAAAAACGCAATAATATCGTATCGTGCGTTAAGTATTGTGATAATATCGTATCGTGGGATGTATGGTGATTCCCACCTCTATTAACAGTTAAGCTCGTTATTCAATAACCTGCTGTTTCCTTCCGCAGGAACATTCAGTGCGTCAGTTCCTTCTCACTAACCTGGTGGAGCAGAACGGACACTACGCCTGGAGAGTCAACTTGGAGGCCATCTCAGCGCACCTTGATGACATCATGAGTTTCCCCAACTTTGACACTGGCTATGATGGACCTACTCTGTTTTTGGGTGGAGCTAGCTCTGCTTATATCAGGTATAAAACACAGATTGTGAACTTTTTTGAACAGGTAAAATATTTCCTGAAATACGGTTCATATTATAACATTTAAAACTAAAGTATTTAGATTTTATATATTTATGAAAATAGGAAAATATTTAACAAAAAAAATGCAAGTGGACACAAAATCATTCTGGGATGCTTGGACTGACCATTTAGTCAGTTTCTCTGATTACAAAAATGTAAACAATCCAATAAAAAATGATAGAGGTTACCTTGAGCTTATCGTAAATACCTAAACTTTAGCAGTTTTGCACTGTGTGTAAAGGTAATGCGACATCTATTATATGCTGGATTAATCACTCAATGATCATAACAAGAGTCAACAGACTGAATAACAGAATGTTTTTTTCTTTTCTCCTGCTCTGTTGAGTGTTTCTGTTTATTATATCTCCTTTAGTCTTAAGCTGTACATGAGGCATAAGAGACGTTGAACTTTCTGCAACAGCAAAGACGTTTGCAGAAATACAACTTCCAGAGAGAAGAGAGCTTTTATAATTTTTGTTGTTTTTTATCCAGTTTAACTATTAATTCTAATGTTGTAAATGCAGTTTTTAATGTACAGGTGACCATTAAATTTTAATTTAAATAATTAAACTAATTCAGATATTACTTCAAAGTAAGTGCCTGAGAGTGACTGCAGAGTGATGAGACTTAGTATTAAAAGGACTTTGGCTATACTAGCTAACATACATAATCTGTAACAGGTAAGTGAACTTGAAAGCCACTGGCTGTGAGCACATGTGTGGCTCAAGAAAATACTAATGAACTCAGGTTTAAACAACTGGAATGCAAAATGTTGTTGTAATTATTCAGACAGAAGAAGGCACAGTAATGGATATAAGAGAATTAAAATAACACATGATTATCCCTGAGAGGGTTTGCTTCAGGAAAGGCATCCAGGATGAAAAAAAAATCGAAATGTGGATCCATCTGCTGTGTGAAGCGAGCAGCAGAAAGACTTTAGCTTAGAAGTAAGCACATCACACCAAAAAATCTTCAAATATATTAAGACTGTCCTTTTATATACAGAGGAGAATGGCTAGACTGCTTTGAGCTGATAGTAAGGCAACAGTAACTCAAACAACCAGTTTTTACAACTAAGTTGTGCAGAAGAACATCTCGTATTGTTTAACATATCAAACTTTATAGCGGATAGGCTGTAATTCACACAGGCTCACCAAAATTGGGCAACAGATGATTTGAAAAAACGTTGCCTGGTCTGACATTCGGATGGTAGCTCCAGAATTTGGCGTAACAACATGAAAGCATGGATCCATTCTGCTTGGTTGCCGGTGGTGTAATGGTGTGGGGGATTATTTCTTGTACATGTCACAGCCCACCAGAGTATTGTTGTTGTCCACGGTCATCCTTTTATAAGCACAATGTATCCATGTTCTGATGGCTGCTTCCAGCAGGATAATGCATCATGTCACAAAGCTCAGATTGTCTGACACAGGTTTCTTGAACATGACAGTGAGTTCACTGTACTATACTTAAAGTTTCAAGCACTTGTTGAGTCTATGCCATGATGAATTATAATATTTCTAAAACCAAAGAGACGTCTGCCCTCTACGAGCAGGACTTAGAAATCCATTGTGACTGATATAAATTCTTATATATATTTATATATGTATTATATATGTAAATATACATGAAATAAAAAGACTGTATAGTGTAAAATAAACATACCATTTAACAATATATAACCCCAAAACACGAACCCAAATACCAGTGATTAACAGGTTTCATTTATATTCCTTTAGCACTTTTTCAGTTGCATATTCATGACTTTTACCACTGCCTGTCTTCCTTATAACACCCTCCTCTTCCTCCTCGTGTTCACTCCTGATCCAGCTCCGACGATTACCCAGAAATCCAGAGGCTGTTCCCCAACGCAGATATCCAGTACATCCCAGATGCCAGCCACTGGATTCACGCAGACAAACCCTTAGATTTCATCAGCTCCATCATCTCTTTCCTTCAATCCTAGCTGCCTCCAGCGTACGGGTCTGAACTTTTTTTATGCTCGACACCGTGAGCATCCGCTCGTCAAAAACTGAGGGTGCCGAATCAGCAGCTTCAGCAGGAGCAAGTGTAACTATTAACGATGCTTGTATTTGCCAACACTGGACCAAACTCACCCTTATACAACAGTCAGATCATACCTTTTAACAATATAGCACTTAGTGTAATGTACTGTAGGTGAACTTTTATTTTGTTTAGCCTCTCTGCCAGACAGGTAGTGTTATTAGATTGGCTGGTTTCTAGATGTGTGTTTGTTTTTTTGTTGATTTTTAGATAATAGAAACAAAAGAATCTCCAGTTTAACATAATGGGGCAGTTTTTGGAGGCGGTATACTAATCCAAAGAAATTCTCATTTGCACAGTGCTTCGTTTGTTTCCAGTGGCTTTAGGCCGAGGACAATCTGGGACCGCTGAAGTGTAGAAAGTCATGACAGCACTGCAATGAAACAAATACTGTAAATCTTAGAAGTGATGAATGTGTTAAGCAAAAAAGGTATCAGGAAGTTCGAGCTTGGCGCAGAGGACGTGGTACAGGATTTATGTGGTCAGTTGGTTTGTCATAGGAATTTATTTTACTGTTGATAATAGTGATATATTCAGCTTTTGGTGCAGAACGCGTCTCTTCGTTTGTGTATCTGCTGTGTGTCGGACACGAGGATTTACAGGTCAGTTGCATTTTGCAAAACTCAAGGTCACGGAGAGCGATGGTTGTGTTTTTTAGGCCAACTCATGCATCTATGAAAGGTGAGCAGAAACCACACATACAGTATTATCGCACTGTTTCCTGAGTGTCTCAGGTTATAACTGGATATACTACTTATTACACACTTATGCTATTGTTTTGTCTGTCTGGGGATAAGCATCGGTAACGTCGTCGTGTCTTTGTATGTGGTCAGTCCAAATAGTGTTTTGATGAAACAATGTTTTACCAGTCTGTATCTCATTTATCTCTACAAATAAGGCGCGTATGGGTATCTCACAAATATATGCTGCAACGAGGTACAACTGTACCTTGTTATGTGATCGTAATAGTAGTGAAACTGCCATTGTGTGAATAAGCAGGGTGTTGTTAATTTGTATACGTGCCTCTTTTATCCAGAGCTCCTTTTACATTTCTGTAAAACTTTATTAAGAAAAAACAACTTTTATTCTTCAATAATAATCTAGTAGAGTTTAGATTGGCAGCTGGGTTGCCAGTTCTGTGTGAATTTTCTCACAAGGAAAAGTTCAAGCACTTAGATGTTTACCAGAGTCAATGTTTTTTGTTCTTTTATTGTCATCACGGACGTCTAAAAAGGTTTAAATGGTCAGAATTAAGTTGAGTGAAACTCTTCTTAAGTTGTTTTTTTTTTGTGAAGCTCCAGCTAGTAGAGACTCACCCTTTCTTCCTCTTTTAACCCACAAGACAGATTTTGTCTTGTTGCACAATATTAATAGTTGGTTAGCACTTCCACTTAAATGCAGATCTTGCTAAAGCTTCTGGACTGTTGCAGTGGGATGAGTGGATGACAAAGCAGAGCTCTCCATCAGCAACAGTATAAAAAAATATTGTCAAATTATTCAGTAACATTACGAGTTGTTTGAAGACTGTAACCATCTGTTCAGGATTGTATAGTTTCACTTTGAGCATGCCTTCTCTCTCTCGTCGTCAGGTGTGACTTTACTGTGCTATATACATCCCTGTTTGTTGAATATGTTACCATTATGATGGCATTCATTCTAGATAATGACATATATGTATATAAATTTTAAATGTGTGGAAGATGCATATATATGTGGAATATATATTGTTGAAAATATATTATACAATAAAATGACCAGGAAAAAAAACAGTTGATCATTTTTCTTTCTTTTTCATATTGCAAAAAGCAAACATGCTGACAGTGAACAGAAGACTGTAAATGATGGATGTTGCTCAAAGGTTTGTGTCAAGCCTCAAAGCTGAGCCAGTTCACTGTTGCTGTCTTGGCGTTTTCCAACTTGAAAATAACTTCACTGAGAAATCAAGGGGCAGTACATGTTCATACAGCGCTGTGAAACAGTATTTGTCCCCTTCCCAATTCTTGTCACACTTACCATATTTTCCATACCATGAGGCGCGAGTAATCCGGGTCCAAAACTCCATCTGCTTCAGGTCCCAAAGTTAAACGAACACTGCAGCATCACTGAGAGTTAAAAACTGCCTAAATTCCTTCATTTTTAATATTTTTAATAAACATTTTTAATAAAATGTTTAATAATGTTGCTGCTTTACTAGACGTAAGAATTAAGTTTAACATCCAGGCATCCATGAAAATAGAATTTATTAAATTTAACAGAGTTAGAAGTTAGCGGGCAGTTAGCTCACTAATTTCCACCTAAACATGACAGCATGTCCTGAGTGAGAGATTTCTGAAAAAATTAAAAAGTACAGCTCTGCTATCACTTCCACCATAAATAAAGACAGAACACGTCAGCAGTGACGTTTGTAGGGTTACTGAAGTTGGGCTAGCTGGTATAGAATGATGTGCTACGTGAACGCTAGTGACACAGCTATGTTAGCATAATATTAGCACAGTAAAGCTGAAGGATGAACGCTAAGTTTTTTTCGCTCGATAAAGGTTAACATGAGGGTTCCTGATGGTTAGGGACAAATGCAATCGCATGGCAGGATGCTGTAAACTGACTAAACTTTAGTCAGGAGGACAACTGAGATAATCCATCCACAATATGAGTCATTAATATACTGCAACAACATGGGAATAGAGCAGCTGCGAGAGAATTCAACATTAATGAATCAATGGTACGGAAGTGGAGGAAGCAAGAAAAATGAGTAAAGTTTGACTTATCTGACTGTTTTGCTTAATGTGCCTTATGTATGAAAACAGACCCGTTCATCGACAGTGCGCCTTATAATGTGGTGCACTGTATGGTCCGAAAAATAGGGTACGTGTTACAGATCATTAAACAAATTTTAATTTTAGAAAAGATCATCTGAGTAGATGCAAAATGCAGTTTTTTAAAAGATGATTTCACTGACTAAGGAAAATGGTTAAACCTAACTACCAAACCTTCCTGGTCCTGTGTAAGAAAGTAATTGCCCCCAAAACCTACTAACTGATAGGTTCATCCTTGGCACCAAGAAATGTAATCAAGTGTTTGCTGTAACCGCTTGATTACATTTCTTTTGTTTTGGCCTAATCTTATTTGCAGAATTGTTTTCATTCAGCCAAATCGGAAGGTTTTCGATTATGGAAGTTTAAGGTGATGCCAAAACATCTCAATCTGATTCACATCCAGACTTGAATCAATTCAAAACTTTCATTTTGCAGGTTTTTGGGTTTTTTTTGAGCCATTCAATGGTGGACTTGCTGATGTTGTACTGCTGCATAACCAAATTGAGCTTCAGGGCACGTCCTGATGTTCGGACATTCTCATTTAGGACTTTCTGGTAGAGAGCAGAATTCATTTTTCCATCAATTACAGCAAATTGTTGTGGTCCTAATGCAGCAATACCACACTATCACCATCACGTCTGATTGTTGGTGTGGTTTTATGTCATATGTAACAGAACTCAGACCTTCCATAAAGTTCAGCTTTTGTCTCATCAGTCCACTGAATATTTTCCAAAAACGTTAAGATGCTTCTTGGAAAATGTGAGATAAGCCTTTGCGTTCTTTTTGGTCATGGATGTACTTTTTGCCCATACTCTTTCTTAATGCTGACTTATCTTGATGCATTCTCAATCATCCAGGTAAGTAAAACCCCAAAAAGTTGATTCTGTTCATCTACGTCCAGATGAACAGAATCAACTTTTTGGGGGTTAATGCTGACTTGTGAGTGCTGACCTCAACTGAGGCATGTGAGTCCTGCAGTTCTTTACATGTTCTGGATTGTTTTGTGACCTTTAAGTGATTTCTTGACTCACCAGGTCTGACAGTAAACAGACCCGGGTGTGGCTAGTAAACCTGAGCTCAGCTTTCCAAAAAATGTGGTTAAGCACAGTTAATTCATAACTTAACAAGGAAGGCAATTACTTAAACCTACACCACAGATCATGTAGGTTTTTCCTTAAAGGTACGGTGTGTAAAATCTGACCATTAAATGTCAGTAGCTTGCACAGTTTTGTTTTCTTACCTCTCCCAGTTGAAGCACAAAATCCTGACTCCAGTGGCCGTTGTAGAACAAACAACTCTTGAGTGTTGTTTGTCTGTAGTGAGTGTAGGCTGTCAGTATGCTGTTTACCTCGGTTTGTCCACATCTACTTACTCTGTAAGAGGCTGTAAAAGTTTATAAAAGGAGTCTGGTATGAGTCAGAGAAGCTCACTGTCCGATGACAATGATAAAAAGGTAAAATGTTAAGGAAATGCTACGTGGTAATCGCTGCTTATTTTTTTAACACTCACGTGTTAGAGCCCTGACTTCAGCTCAGGAGCTGAGGCTTGCGGTAAGGAGGAGGAAGAGGATAACATTTTATTAAGATGTTTTTATTTCTTTGGTGAAAGGTTCCTCTTCTCAGAAATATAAAGATAAAGAATAGATATTAAGTTTTATATCTTGAAGGTGAAGGCATGAATTAAAATTTGCATCCGCAAATGGCTACAAGTTCTTGTTTCCTCTGCTTTTGGCATACTGCATATATGACACATATATTAGGCGGGATGTGCATTGGGATACTGGATTCAACATGGCAGCTTCCACAAACAGGCGCCTGTTTCTGTGAATTTCTAATGAATTAATTCTAAGTTTAGGAGACCAGAATTTCAAATCAGCATCATGTTGCCATGGTAAGACTTAAAAGTAGTGACAGAGCACCCCATCCCCCACCACCCCTGCCAAAGAAATATCAGGAAATGTTAAAGGTAGCTGAGATTAAATGGCTCCTCAGATTTTTACAGTCACAGCCTTTTTATTCAAAATCTAGAGGAGTGGACTTTTGCTGTTCAAAACACTAATTCACTTTTCAGGCCTTGAAGCAAAACCCACATATAACGTTTATTATTTAAAGGGACTTAAAATAAACTGAAGCTGGACACCAAGAGTGCTTTTTATACAGCATAAGAACTGAATAGGATTTTAATTAATTTACAACAACAGCATTTGTAAAACTGAATAAGATTAACAGTATTTAATAATTAAATGTCTTCATATTATGTTTCATACATAAATTGCACTAGATTCAAGATCCAAAA
>NW_005187427.1:4943672-4944775 GCF_000239375.1 Pundamilia nyererei | reverse complement strand
ACTTGAGGAACAACATTCAGCAGAAATGTCTTCTACTGTGATGCGTAAGTTCAACAAGACAGGTCTATAATCACTCGTCTGCCTGCTTTCCTGGGTTTTTGGCTACAAGTCTATGCTTTACAATATTTCCTCTTTCCCACACTGTAAAACTCAATGCTGACATCATCGCTCTAGTCCAATCATTTATCTTTCTCCGAGCTGCTCGTGTCATTCTATCATTCAAACTTTATTTCATTTTTTTAAAAACACAGATACCACTATACTCTGTTATGAGGGGTCATCAAAGTCTAATCACCAAACATCATGTTGAGTTCTTCCCGATAATCTCTCCTTAAACAGCGAATGTGCAAAATTTGTGTGTAAAAATATTTTTTGGACACTTCTCTTACAGCAGCCATTCACACCGGCAGTTTTGTGGCATTTCTTTATTTTTGTCATAAACTTAAATTTTCCAATTGTTTTTCCCACAGGGATGAAACAGATCTGACCAATCAGACCATTGGATTTGGCTACGAGTGCACCTCAAAACACGCACCAATAAGGAATATAGATTATATAGACTATTTTACCTCAGACACACAGCTAGACAGCTCCAAGTAAATGAGCTCCCTGAAATTTTTTGATCCCAACTCTGCCAACAAAGCTCAAACTGCCACACTGACATCCTGAAATATGTACAAAAGCAGCCGCGATCCACTTTCAGCACCACAGCTCTTCCTTTTCTTGTTTAGAAACATCAAGACCAGCTCCACATTGCCTGATGTTGACCTCTGTTTTTTCAAAGTGCATCTTTTGAGGACGAATTTTTCACAAAATCGCAACGTGTTCAGTGTGTGTGTTGTTGTTTTTAACAGCTCGTTCAGTGCATAAAGGCTTTAAGGGATGACAGTATTTTTATACCAGCGTTGATTCCACGTTCATCTTTATCTTGTAAAAAGGTTGTAACATTAAAAACATTTACTGTATGGTCCTTAGGATTAACCCAAAATAAACAGTGGAGTCCCACTGTGTGACTTAGCAGACTGCATAAAGACATACAGATAAAAGGATCACTAAAACTACACAAATAAAAGCCAACAATTAAGAAATTCTAGGAAAATGGC
>NW_005187427.1:4941170-4942378 GCF_000239375.1 Pundamilia nyererei | reverse complement strand
GGGGCTAATGCTTAGAGGATTTTTGTGGTGTTAGCCAGAGTCAAAGAAAAATTACTCGTGTTAGGATGTTTGTTTTATTTACTGTGGCCCATTTTCTTGAGTATAATACACAATTTTGCCTTTACTCTATAATTTCCTGCTTACTGACTCCCCAAAAGGCCCATTGTTAGCCAAAAACCAACAAAAGCACTACAAAAATGTATTAATGCTTCTTTTGAAGTCACGTTAATACCAGGAGTGCCCAGTGGTCTAAAGACTATATAATCACTAATGTTTAAGGTTATACAATGGAGCAAATAAATATTTGATATCTTGCTGAATTTTTTAGTTTGCTCACGTACAAAGAAATGAGCAATCACTAATTTTTATAGTAATTTCATTTTAATGGTGAGAAACAGAGAAGCATCCCAAAAAACACACATTACATAAACGTTATAAATTGATTTGACTAACGAATTCAGCGAGGGATCAACTAATAATTTTGCTCACTGAAACTAAAATTTCCATTTCAATCATTTGTCACCTTTGACCTTCTGCTAGCATAAAAACACTCGTCTGAGTAACGTGTCCACTGAAACCAGCTCAAACAAAGACGTCAGAGAAATAGAAGTGCTGACGAGCTTTATTTACTCTGACCTGTTTGGTGTGGCTGATTGCCAGTTTGCGGGCCACGTTCTGCAGCTGGCCCAGAGCGGCGTCCAGGTGGTTTTCCCCATTGGATGGCTCGATCTGGCTGGACTCTGGCTCTGTCAGCGGGTGCAGCAGCCTCAGAATAGACAAAACTTCCTCTGTGACCTGGAATAAAAATCAACGGAAAGGAATTTTTTTTTTAAACCTCCAGAGCTCTGCGGATGTATACCACAGTACTGTGTTGTGGTAAACTGTACCCGATCTTTGTGTTGACTCCAGCCCTCTCCTTCTCTGCTTTCCTGCAGTTTGTCCACCTGGGCCTTCAGCTTGATACTTCGTCTGCGGGACAGCTCCACTTCTCGCCGTACTTCTTTAAGCTACAAACACCATAATTTAATATCCCATCAGAAAATGTTTAGTTTCTCTTGCTGTGAAAGTAAATCAAAGCCTGCACTCAAAAGCTCCTACTTCATGACATTTTTTACACAATCTGAACAGAAACTGCTAATCTACAATCTCGAGTGAAACAACAGATAAAAAATCCAGTCATACTAGTTGAGAGGTCATCCAACACTAAA
>NW_005187427.1:4938436-4939828 GCF_000239375.1 Pundamilia nyererei | reverse complement strand
GATAAGTCCCTGATTTATTTTTAGTACTGAAAGACTTTGGGGAAAACACCAGTTAGAGTCATTCCTGATATCTGAGGTAAAACGGATTCTGTGACAAACCTCCCACATGCCTGTGCAAAGATGAATCAGTAAGTGTTGAAGGAAAAAAATGATCATCATCAGTTATGTGCATTTAAAAAAAGCTGCTTCCATTACAGTTCACATGGTTATGCGATTCACCAAGATGCAGCAAGGAAGTGGTTCTTGATTGTGTTTTTCCCACTAAGCCAAGGCTGTTTTGAGCAAGAAGTAGGTCGCCTCTAAATTAAATATTCAGCTAGATAGGCCCACTTTTTTTTTTTTAAATAAATTCTCTTAAATATGGAATCAGACATCTCTATTTCACTGTTTTTAAATGAGGTGCTTCTGCTTTTTTACCCATCAGTGCCACAATTAATCTTGTAATTTGCCTTAATTACCTTAATTTTTTCGCAGTATACAACTACTTTATTGTGGCTAATCAAAGTCAGTAGAATGACAGACTGAGGCACATACCTGTCTGAACAAATGTTAGAAATTGTTTAACTTTATTTATGCCTCAGAGTTTTAATCAGATATATGTGACACAGAAAGTTTTCACAGGACTGCATTCAGTCAAGCTAGAAACTAAATACACCCTATTATCTACAATCCTGTAGAACCACATCTAATGATGTGGAGGAATTTTGGCTCACTTTTTTACTAATGTTGTTTCAGTTCATTGAGGTTTGTGGGAATTTCATTATGCACAGCATTTCAATCATGTGCTTCAACATTTCCTCCTTTCTTTTTCAGTCATTCTGGTGTAGATTTGTTGCTGTGTTTGGGATCAATGTCCTGTTGCATGACCATACAACCTAGCTTGAGCTGTTGGGTGGACGCCGTCCACCCAACAGCTCCACTGGACGGCCTCACATTTGAATCTTTGGTATATAGAGGACTAGGCCTGTGGCTGCAAAACAAGCCCAAACCATCACCCCTCCTCCACTGTGCTTGACAGCTTTTACTAGATGTTTCTGCTAATGTGCTGCGTTTGTCCATTACGTCACATATCTCCAGTTTCACCTTCTCTGTTCAAAGGACATTTTTCCTTTTGTTCATATGCAACAATGCAAACCTAAGCTGTGTTCCCATCTTCTATTTGGTTGGAAACCCTTCCAAACAGGCCATGTATGCTCAGTATTTTTCTTATTGTACTGTCTTGGACTTAACATTTAACATGCTAACTGAGGCCTGTAGAGTCTGAGATGAGAGCACTTTGCTTTTGCGTATCATCTCGGAGTATTGCATTGTCTGACCTTGTGGTCAATTTGCTAGGAAATCTACTCCTAAGAAGATTGTAGCATTAAGCTAACACACACCTACTTAGTTAAT
>NW_005187427.1:4934754-4936148 GCF_000239375.1 Pundamilia nyererei | reverse complement strand
TACCTGTGGAGGTGGTCTGTGACAATGTGAGGCTATTCATATGCATTCATTTGCAGGGCGGTCCCTGTTGTATTTCCAGTGAAACAATTTTAAAATCTCCGCAGTGTTGCGTGTTTAATTTTTGTCTTGTGTAATTATGTTCCAATCAGAAAGAAAGTCAGTAAGCAAAGAAACGCATTTAACTCTGTTCTGTATTTTGGAGTTATTCTCACTGTTTTGGTAAGGTTCAATAAAGGGTTGGAGCCTTGTGGAGCACAAATACCAGACTGTACAGCACCATTTGTTTTTCCTCAACTGAATGAATCCAGGACCTCCCAGGTCTTTGGTATTAATACAGACATTTAGCCTGTTCTTAACCAGGAAGATAAAAAAATAAAAAATAAAAAAAAACTTTCTGCAAAGTCATTCAGAATTTGATAACAAGACATCCTAACATCTGCCTCTAACTTTGCTCTCCTTCTCAAGAAATGCAGCTTAAAACAACCTCTGCACAAGCTGTTTGATAACAGTTTGTCCATTTTATATCATTAGATTATTAGAATAACCAGCACTCAAACTGATTCTTTGGTCAGGGCTAAGACACTTCATCACAAAGTCAGAGGTCTTGGCTTTATACTGTTACTGTATTTAACCAAAGTGGAGTTTTTCAAAACATTTCTGGTCTGTTTAGCAGAATGAGCCCAATCAGTCAGACCCTCACTATGGGAAAGTAAACAGAAAGCCAAGGACAGGATTAGAGAAGCCTAGACTGAACAAACGGACCAATTTACTACCCAGTCACATAGAAACACTCAACAAAAGACACATCCCACCACATGGAAGGAAGACTACCAATGCTGGCAAAGAGTGCCCCACTTGTTCATTTCACTGGATATGTTCAGAGGCATGTAAGCAAGTCTCTTTAGTTAAGCCTGCACTATGCAGCAGAAACAGCTCCGGGATGGGCAGCCATGTGCTGTGACCAGTGAGGAGAAAGAGAAAAGAGGGGCACAGAGGGAGCACAAACAGCAGTGCTCCGTGGGGATTATATAGTACAATGAGGTCTTTTGAGAATAAATGTGGGATAAATTCAGGAATTCACAGGGATCCACTGAAGAGAAGCTAATGGGGGAGAAACATGATCTCGCAGTACTCACGCTGCAAGGTTGCAAAACGAGGAATTTCAACAGTCCAGCCTAGAAAGAAGGAAGTAGTTTTGAGAGAGCTGAAGAATTTTAGATTGATGTTGGAAGTGTCCAGAATTGACAAGATTAGAAATGTGTACATCAGAGCTCAGGTTGAGTGTCTTGGGAGCCAAAGGTTTGAGAGGCAAGGATAACAAGCTTGGACATTTACAGAAGAGGAATAGTGGATATATTGGACAAAGAATGTTGAAGATGGAGGTGCCAGGCAGG
>NW_005187427.1:4903285-4934203 GCF_000239375.1 Pundamilia nyererei | reverse complement strand
TTTTGTTTTTTTACCTCAGAAACTCACCTGGTTGTGATTCGAGCCTTGTGATTAGCTGAACCGTCCACTGTGTCGATCCAGGAGGCACCGCGCAGCACGTACATCGGCCTCGCTGCTGAAAAGCGTGTGGATGTCCACTCCCATGTATTTCCCATCATGTCATAAAGTCCTGGAGGAAGATTTGTCATTATGTGTTAATGTTCACAACACAAAATGTGAGAAGAAAAATCAAATGTTTCCAAAAGCTCAAAACACAAATGTAAAGTCTTAATGCACAGTTAATATTCCTCTTAGCATCTTAGCTACCAATCAGCTCTTTCATCATGCCGATAAGATGTGTGTTAAAACAAGATTACCATAGCTATTCTGGGGAGGGTATGCTGTAACAGGAGAGATGCCGTGGTATCCATCCTCTGCAGTGTCTCCATCTGGGAAAGATCCCTAAAATACACGAAAGCTAGAATTACCACAATACCATATTACACTTTAAATCCATGTTTGTCCAGACTCACAATACAGTAAGTGAAGAATTAAATGAGTCTTAGTCACAGATGGGCAGTAAAGCGTAATCTGATTACTTTTTTCAAGTAATGAGTAAAGGGATTACTATTGCAAAAAAGTAATTAGATTACTGCTACTTACCCGTAAGCAGGCTACGTTACTGCGTTACTAAACAATTATTTTGTTTGTGAGAGTGTCTTATGACAATGACGTACGAGCGTGCGACATCCGTGGCAGCAACAGACATGTGTCGATCAACAACAGATAATATGAACTGCGGCTGAGTACTGAGTACGACCATGTGGCGTCCACAGTACTCTCTGCATGGGAAGAAAACGTCTTTCTACAGCAAAAACTTTAACTTTAAATCTGAGCAAGCACCTGGCAAGCTGCCACAGGAATGTTGAATTCACAGAGAAGCCCCCGGATCCTATACAGCTTTATAACGTATTTATAACGTATTCAGGTTGTGTATCATGTTTTTTAAAGTAACTTAAGTAATAAAGTAACCAACTACTTTTGAAAAGAAGTAATCAGTAAAGTTAACGGGATTACTTTCTTGGAGAAGTAATCAGTAATTAGTAACTAATTACTATTTTCAAGAAGCTTGACCAACACTGGTCTTAGCAACAAAGATTAATCTCCCCAACTCTGGATCCATACAAATTTAAAATATAGTCGCATGTTTTGTTCCTCAGTAACAAAACATGCGAGTGTAAAACATTGTTTTACATAAACACAGAGGGTTTTTTCTGTATTCATTGATATACAATATATATTTACTTAATAACAAAGACAAAAACACAATGTCAGTGGCTAAAGAAGCATTAGTGAAAACCTAATCAGAGCCTCCCATGAGAACAATACTAATGACCTAATGATGACCTAACCATGACTGCAACATGCTGACCTGCCACAGGTTGGTTCTGTTGGCCTGGAACTTGTTTCCCCATGGGTAGGTCCGACCTGCAGCATAACAGCCAGGAAAGAGATTAGATGAACAATAAAATTATATTTCAGTTTTGTTAAAAAGTCCATTATTCAAACTAGTTTCCTGATTTTTCACAAAGACTTGACTGAATCTGAAACACAAAAGCAGTTTTGGGTTCCTCTGTCGAGACAATAACAAAGGAGCTGCTGAGCAGAAACATCACTGTGTGTGACTTAAATGTTGTCAGCTGGAAGTGAAAGTCAAAAACTCGACTATAATAGCAGTAAACATTATACCTTGCAGCCCCCCACGTGCAGCCCACTCCCACTCCTCCTCCGTGGGCAGTCTCTTGCTTTTCCAGCTGCAGAAGGCCTGGGCGTCATTCCAGCTCACCTGAACCACTGGAAAGTCCAGATGATCTCGAATCCCCGAACCAGGCCCTGAAGGCTGAACAGTAGAGGGTCAACGTGCGTGGCAAAAAAGTAGGCATGGCAGGAAGGCAACAATAATTCTATCAACCACTCGTTACAACAAATGTGTAAAGAAAAACACCTCTGAATACTGAAACTGAGACTACAATTTGGTCGGGCTCACCAAAGCAAAAGTTAGACAACAGAAGACTGGAAAAATGCGGTTTGGTTTGATAAGTGTCGATTTACGATAAAGCACATTTGGGATGTGGACGCAACAGAAGAGTTGCATTGTGGATGTGCAGCTGATGATCTGCAGCAGTTGTGTGATGCTGTCCTGTCAACATGGACCGAAGTATCTAGGAATGTTTCCAGCACCTTCTTGTATCTGTGCCACAAAGAATTCAGCAGTGCTTAAGGAATAGGGGTCTGACTCAGTACTCGCATGGTTTACCTAATAAAATGTAATAAGTGAGTGTAAACAAAAACTGTCAAAAACATAGGAACAAACTCACAATGTGCAACTCACCTGTCTCCAAAACACACGCTCTATAGGCAGCCACCACGGAGCAGACTGATGGAAAAGATGAGGAAATAGGTCAGAAGCTGTTTACAACAGTAAGAAGCTCTACATTATATATTTTATTTATTGTGGAGAATCTCTTTAAATGCTGAGATGCCTACAAATTGTTTCATTAATTATTATGAACAACACTAATGTTAGACATATAAAAACAGCAAATCTTCATATCTGAGATGTATGCTTAAAATTGTGAAATAAGGTCATTAATCTAGCTGGTAATCTGATCTATTAATCAGAGAAAAATAACTCGGCACCTCAATTCTCTGAGTGACTTTGCTCTTCAGCTCTTCTGACACAAAGTCCTGAAACACGAAACTCCAGCCAAACGTCTCGGCTTCAGTTTTGTACTTCTGGGCTCTCACAAAGTCTCTGTGGCAAATAAATGAACAAGTCACCGACTTCAGTGCATTAGTTCTGCCTTAATTCATTTCAATGTAGATCTTATTTACCTGAAATCGGCGTTTGTGACGGGGTGTCTGTCTATTTCAAAAGGCTGAAGCTCGACCTCCTTGGTGGGAGACTCTCCGTCTCTCCCATCGGGTGCACTGGTTCCCATTGACATCTTTCCTCCCGGGATGTTCACCATTTCCTCCGCGGCTGCCAGGAACAAACATGCCTCGATGGGTATTTATTTAAGTGTTAATGTTTTTGTTAAATTCAGAAATGAAAGAAAGAGTCCTCTTACCGGCCCCTGTCAGTAAAAACACAGCAAACATCCAGAATACCATCGTCTTTGCTAAAACTGGTTTGAAACCACGTCTAAACAAAAATATACAAGTTAAACATTTAACCACGTTCAAATGGAGAACTTCTCAAAGTTCAATTTCATTTTTTAGTCGTTTCTATCGGACAGATTTCACCGTTGCACCTCAAAATTGGTTCCGTCCGTTTTTTCAAATTCACGCGATACTTCCTCTTTCTCAAAGCTTTGTAGTTTAATAATATTGAGAATAATATTGAGAATAATATTAATATTGTTAATAATAATAACAGGAAGAGTATTACATTGGAAAATATTTCGAGTAAGACGTAAACACCGATGCTCTGCGCTGGTGTAATATAAATCGTACTCAACCCTATCTGACTGATTCAGCTTCTCAATTACAGTTACAGGTTATGTTTTACTCCCATGCAGCACATCTGTGTAACCCTTTCTCAATTCTCAAGTACGCGAGTACATCTGCTCTCTGGTGTTAATAGGCTATTTCAGCCCAACACCCCAAGTACACATTACACCACTTTTAATGCGCTGCACTGTCCCCTTGACTTCTGTTATACTGAACCACTAACATATCTGATATTTGCTATTTTTTTAATGTGAATTTGAGAACTGCTGCTTTATTAAGCATATTTACTTTTTAATTAAAATGTCTTAAGTATATAGACTTTTTTTTTAACGTTACAAGAACTCAGGGATCTCCCAATGTTTGTGATCAATGACGTTTTACTCATTAGGGTCTTTTGCTGGGATGCATTTATTGTGAAGCCTTCATTTTGATGTCAAAAGGCAGGTGAATACAGAAAGTTCAGAAGTGTTTGTGTTTTGATTTGGTGTGTCGCGAAAACTCTTTAGAAACTAGAGCTTATTTACAACAGTAGAAAAGTGCAAGAGGAAGCACACAAAGGACACATGCAGAGGATCAGTGTGACAGGAAGGATGCTAAGGGGAGAGATAAGAGGAGATGGAGGCTGATGACCTGCTTAATTTCTTATGCTCCGGTCCAACACTGGTTGTGCATTACAGATCACATCTTCCCTGATGAGCTTCCAAATCATTCATGGACTCAGAGAAGAAAAAACACAGATGTTAACTTTTATATGTTTGACTGATTAATTCTTCAACGACAAAGAACCACATTTTTACGGAGCCAGGAAAACCTTTAATGGGTAGAAACAAAACTGAGGCAGAGGTCAGTGCTTTTAACAAAATCTCATAAATAAACCAATCATTTTAGAGGGAGGCGATGACAAATCCATGGAAAACAAAAAGAACCTCATGACTAGCATGACAATGATGTCTGACAGGCGCTGCGATGGATGCCGTGGATGTTTACAGCGGGCTGTCCATCAGACTGGGGGTGCTTCAGAGTGCCTACAGCGGGAACACGTTGACTGAACCTTTAGGTAAACAACTATCCCTGTGAGTATAACAGCTGCAGCTTCTTTAGGTGACTTTAACCTTTGAGAGAAGACATTCCAGCTCGCATGATCTCATCCACCAACAAGATGTTGCTTGCGATCACCGTGCTGTGAACAGAGACCCGTGTTAGTGACCCATGTGGGCGATACATCGGGGTAATTTAAAACATTCCTTCGTCTCACCATGAGTGAAGAAGCTGTTTCTTGACACTGTAATTATCCCATACGCCTGCTTCTCCTGCCACCATTGGTTCTCCTGCAAAGCAAAAGGTTAAAATAAAAAAAAGGTTTAAATTCTGCCAAATTGTTACTGTTTAATAACTTCACAATTATAGAGTTTTACTCTAAACTTTAAAACACAATCACTTCAGGATTGACTGATCGCTGCTGTGGTTCTCACCTGTGCTGAGGTCTACTCCAACTAGCTGGCCAGACTCTTTGTACTCTGTCTGCAGCTTCAGCAGGGTCTCCTGTGGGTCGTAGCCAGAGTTCTGGGCCAGAACCTAAGATCAGAAAGATGGCATTTTAAAAACATCAGTAAATTTTGATACAGGATGGATTGTAAGAAGGTGACAAATAATGGTGCAGCAAGAAACAAACCAGGTTTCTGTTAATAAAAATGACAGAGAAAATGAATTATTCTTTACCTTAGGGATGACTAGGAGAGCATCTGCAAATGCCTGGACTCCCAGCTGGGCTCTGCCTTTCACATTGGGCTTGTGTTTTACCAGAGCGTCTGCCACAGCAACCTCAAAGGCACCTGCACCGGAGACTACACTACCTGAAGACATAGAAAAATAAAGAGATTATTTAGGAAAGCAAACAAATGTGTCATATAAATTAACCCACTCGGGGAGGGAACAGCTCTAATATTTAAAACAATTAGTGGAGTTTGTTCTGATCAGCTGAATACATGTAGGAGAGACTAAACTCTCCTAATGCAGAGGATAAGATCAGAGTCATTGTAGCACAGACACTGGAGACCAGGGAGAGCCACACTAGCATCCCTGGGTGTTCGCTGTGCAAATGAGACCTGTTCTGTTTTCCTTAAGGACAAATTAACCACCTTCAATTTCAGCTTGTTATCAACATAAAGAGAAAATGGATATTTTGATCTACAGTTTGTCCACACAATATTTGGAAAAAGCCTTAAAGGACTTCAGAGTGTTGTTTCATGAATGAATTTCTGCTTAAAGAATTCTAAAAACACTGATTTGTCTGCACACAGACATAAAAAAAAAAAAAAAAAAGTGTTAATCTGTTTAAAAAGGTAGCATTTTATAAGCCATACTAATGGTCAAGCAGAACATCCAGTAGGATTAATTCAGATAGAACAAAACTGCAGAAATTCATCATCAACAAAAGTTTATATTAATAATTTTTTAGTAAAAGGATTTTAAAAAGTAAAATAAGCATAGAGGAAATGTTCAGCTCTTACCATCTTCAATAGCGTTCTTTACTGCCCGCAGACCGTCCCTTACGGCATCTTTGATCTGTGTGAGGGTGTGTTTGTTGGGTCCCTTCACCAGCAGGGTAACTGAGCGAGGGTTTCCACACTTCTCGATGAACGTGTACTTCTCCTCTCCCTGCAAGCAAGGTTGCAGCATTAATATCATTTTAATTTTAAAAAGTTTAAATTTCACAGTTTTGTGGACTGAAAGGTAAAAAATAGACACCCCCCCCCCCCAAAAAAAAAGTCTCACCAGTGTGTGTTCATAAACCAGGCCAGCATGTCCCAAGCATTCAGGTGTGAGGTCATCAACTGAGTTCATGGCGATGCCACCGCAAGCGAGGGTGAGCCTGTCACAGGAACGACACACTGAGTGTAATTCAGCTTCTTAATATATAGCTGACTGATACCGGCTGGTAGTGTAAAGCACCTGTACGGGTGTGTCTGTGCCAATTTCAAAACATAAAGCATGAGCTCATCTCAGCATGTTAAATCAAACAATTCAAAAATCTTCTATGAACTTTTATCTAAGTAATGTAATGTTTTGCTCATCTCAACTATAAAACACCACCAACATTTATAACACTGAAAATATTTTTCTCACCTCTCCATGTTCCTCCTCTTTGCCCTCCGCAACCCAACAATGCCCTCTTTGGCTAGGGCGTCCAGGGAGAATGGGTCAATACCCTAAACACACACACAAAATAAGAAGACATGCTTGAGACTGCAGTTTACACTAAATAGTTCAGTAAATGTAAGCGATGTAAAGATTATCCTGATCCGCTGAATACATGTAGGGGAGGAAGAGACTCTCCTAATGCAGAGGTACAGATCAGAGTTACTGTAGCACAGACACAAAAACCAGGGGGAGCCATGATAGCATCCTTGGGTGTTCGCTGTGCATGCAGCCAGATTGGCTGGGCCAGTCTCAAAAGGCTTAGTGTTCGTATGAAAACACAAAGTCAAATTACGAGCCTGTATCTTTAGTAGTACAAGCCAGACTGAACTGAGTTTGACAATTCTTTTTTTTAAACTTTAGCCTTTGAACTATGTTAACATCCGCATTTTCTAGCATACCTTCTGGTTAATGACGACAAAGCCCTTGTCCCCATTGGGACACACTTTGTTTTTCAAGGCGATAATCTTCTGCACGCGGTCCTCGATGAACTTCCTTTCTGCAGCCACGAGCTTCTCCCTCTCATCAGCGCTCTTGTAGAAGAAGCCAGAGTTGACCTCGGTCTTCTCGTACTCCAAAGAGACGTTGCACGTCAGTATGTAAGCATCCTCCACCCTCTTCTTCATGTCTGGGTGCCGGGCGCCGTGGTCCAACACCAGACCTCTGATCAGCCTAAGAAATAACAGATCAGCATTTAGAATTCACAGTTAAGCACAGTCTTGTCTTATCCCCCTCTCCACCTCTGTATTTACACTTACTGTGTATCACAGTCGGTCTTGTGCTTCATCTCCATGATTTCCACCATATACAAGTCAGTGGGTTCATTGGGTTTAGCGATGGCGAGCACAGCATCTACTACAGCCTGCAAACAGACAAGGTGAGCACAAGCTAAATGAGCGACAGCTAAGATTAGAGAATAGAGAAGTGCACTCACAACAAGCTATAGACTGCCATAAAGGTTCAAGAATAAGTAAGCCCTTAGGTCTGTGGCAACTTTGAAATGTCAAAGTAAACTAACTAATTGGCTATAAGGTAAAAACATCTAACATCTGCTTTGTGCTCGATTCCCTCATGTCTCACCTCAGTGAGCAGGTCTGCCAGCTCTGCGTGGACCTTGGTTCTGAGGGAGGTGCGTGCGACGTTAATGAGGGTCTCTCTATCCATTTCCCGAGTCACCTTTACTTCCTCAAGAACAGCCAAAGATTTCTCTTTTGCTGCCTCAAAGCCCTCGGCAATGATTCTTGGATGAAGACCCTGCAACAAGCCATTAAAATGGAGTTGTGGTTAAAAAAAAGATACCTCAACAATTCATTCACTAGAGAGACTGACATGCCAAATACAAACACACACTGTGAACTATCTTGTACCTCTGAAATGTAAAGGTCAGCCTGCTTCAGCAGTTCACCAATGATGAGGACGTTGGAGGTGGTACCATCTCCTGTGATGTCATCCTGTGCAGTGGCAACCTTGGCAATCAGCGATGCTGTAGGGTGCTGAATTTGCTGAAAGGGAAACAGGTTGGGAAAAATTTTATGAAAATCCTCATTCATGGGTAATTCATGGCAGCAGTGCTAAACCTACTCATCCATTATTAATTATTATGAATCCTCAGTTGCATTACAAGGTACTAAGTTTGCTTTGAAGTGCAAAAAAAAGGTATTTCCAGTTGCTCCCTTGTTTCCCAAAGGGGTTGCCTCAACAGACAGATCTACAAGTTGAATAGGCACAGATTTTACACCGGATACCCTCCCATTAATCTGTACTTGGGATGGCATTAGGAGGATAGCAGGTTGTGTGGCCCGGTCAGCTGGTAAAGACTTCTGTGTTCAATGTATTTTTTAGAATTTAGGTACGTTGTAATGGTTAACGAATTATTGTCAAATTATTAATGTGCACTGTGACAAATGTGGAAAAAGTGCCATCAAGTTCAAACCCTAAAGCACATCTATCCAGATATTTAAAGCTCAGTCAGATAACATGCTGCTGTTAAACTCATTGTTTGTGAGAACAAAGGCTTAAGAGACATATACAAACATTTAGGGTGTGGTCACTCTCTGTGAAATAGGCAATACAGTACTAATATGACATCACTGACAGAAGATCCTCATTTTACAGCTCATCGTGTCCCTTACCATCTCGTGTAGCAGGACGTTGCCATCTTTGGTCAACTTTATGTCTCCTGCACCAGACACCAGCCTGCAGATCCACAGAGACAGAAGAGGGTTAATATTTGTTACCCTACCTACTAGCGGCTTATATTATGATAATGCAAACTTTCACCCTATTATTGTTTGCCTGCTGAAGAACTCGCAGATTATGGCTGTTAGCTTTTATTTATCCATTTCCTCACATCATCTACAAATCCCCAAACAAATCTCTACCTGTAACTGAGTTATTCAGTCGCTCATCAGTATCTTTAGTTAGCGTTAAGGCTAAACTTGTGGACACGTTATACTTAGTACTACGACTTTAACGTAAACTGGCATGATCTGCTAACCGATTGAAGCTAGCATGCTAACGTTAGCTTTATGGCTGTTAGAGCGGATCATGACGATGACTGGGCAGGGCAACGAGTGCCGGGAAAATCCGCTAACCGTTTAGCGATGGCAGGCCTCGATTTATTTTAAGTGTGTTTTGGACAGGTACTCTGTAATAAAGAGTGGATGGTTTCTACTTTTCAGGCACAAAGACTTTGGTGGCGACATACCGCTATCGGCTGCGATGCTAAACCGGTGAATTGCTGCTAACGTTAGCGAGTTAGCATATCACGCGTGCTGCACAAAGAGCTCCGGCGGCACTCACATTTTCATGGTCCCCTTCGGTCCCAGGTTGCTTCTCAGCACATCCTGCAGCCCCCGGGCGGCACTAATGTTAACAGCCAGGGCGGCCTGGGCTCTGGCCACCTCTGCTTTGGGGTTTAGAGCTTTTACGGCAGCCATAGCGCAGCACAACCAGCGAAGTACAAGTAAAAAGTATCGCCGGTAGGGAGTCCACGCTACTCGGGTTCGGAAGCTCTCGAAAGGGGAGTCGCTTTCCAGAAGGCTCCAACACGTGTTCTCGTGCTGCATTTAGGGGACACGCCGACGCTGGGACATTCCGCATTTACAGCTATTACAACTGGTCCACACCATGATTTATATCAGTGCAGAAAAGTCATTACATTTTTCGAACCCATGGAAATATCGTGTCAGGTTGACTCGGCTTCTCCAAAAGAAACGTTAGAACACCTTCAAGGCAACAAAGTCAGATCATTTGTTTTCCGACTGGCAATATCGGTAAGCAAATCACAGTGAAACTGTGAACAATGTCCTGAAAAGTTATAACTTTTTGCGTGAAACATATTTAAAATATATATTTAAAATTTCCGACAGAATCCATCCTCTCCTTACTTTGCAGCATTAGTGCCGAGCATTAACGTTTAAGATTTCCATCACACCATGAAGGCAGCATAAGTCACACCCTAGACACCAATGTCTGGAAATACACACACACACGCGCGCGCGCGCGCGCACACACACACACACACACACGAGTTATTTTAAACGATTACTATTATTATTAAGCCTTACCATTTTATATAGTAGCATCACACTTTCTTCAGCATGCAAAATTAATATGCGTATTTGATTTTTTTTTTAATGCTGAAGAAAACAGAAAATTGTGGTCTGACAGTCAAAAATCAACTCACGTTCTATCATTTCAAACCTATGACAAAGAGCGCTCTTAATTTTTATCAGAAGTTTAATTAAATATGTACAACTAATCTTATTAAAGCACTGCATTTTACAATTTATCACACAAGATACTACTCCTCTCCTGTTCACAGGGTTATCAACACCCGCTAGGTAATAGAAGACCCTGCACATTCAGATTCAGGAGGGTCTGTAACTATGGTTTGGCCAATAATCCCACTATGTATATCTACAATCTGCCCATTTAAAAAGAAAGAAAGAAACGAAAGAAAACATTGATCTTAGTCAGAGCATACAATCACCCAGACATCATCTACTTGATATAGGGAAAGGCCAAACTTGTCAGTAAGCGTACAGCAGGCTATGCTGTAAATACAGATTAGTTCCGCTGGATTCAAAAACATGTCTTCTGTCTGGAAGAGCCACGTGTGTCATATGTTACAATTTGAACAATCAGGAGTTGTGGTCAGTTTAAACCCCCCCCCAAAAAAAAACAAAAACAGGGCAAATAATTCAAATTCAGTATTCATGATTCTGGTAAGACAAAAAACAAACAAAACAAAAACAATGAGCTGGCAACTTGTGTGTATGCAGTATTGTTGACAGGAATTGGTTCATCCAGTCAAATGATTCTGAAAGGAGTAAACACCAAGTTGGCTGTATCAAAGCTGTGCAACAAAAGAGGAGTGGACACAACTTTGAGTGAGACTGTGGCTCTGAAACAGACCAAAACCTGTAACTCTCAGCTTTAGTGCTCATTTTATAACACTGAACTTTAAACTGCAGGTTTTTCTCTGTGAAACTGACCACTCAGTATGTATTTTAAGCCATGTAATTTTGACAGTGAGCTACTGTGAGCTCTTATTTTCTGCTGTAAGACACTGGTAATCGTCATTTTGTTTCAGGACTCATAAATCATATTAAATTTTCTTGTACATTAAAAAGGCCCTGTGACCAGCACACAAACAATAAAGAAAGGAAAAGAAAATGAAGACAGACAAGACATTTCAAACACCCTTTAAATGACAGAAGGTGAAGAGGAGTGCACCCCCAAATCATAAGCACACCACATTAATAGGTCAGTAACATAGTAGCTGCTGTAACAGGTACAGTTTTGGTGACAATCATTTTGACCTCATCTTCCAAACAGAAAAAGGGGAGAAAAGAAACCAAATGAAAGGAAACAAGATTGTGTTGATGTTGAGCCGATTTCCCTGGCAGTGCACACTTTGACGGTTGGTTACACTCTCGACAGATCAGTGTAATAGTTGCAGTGGCGGCTGAGAATTCTCCTCAGGTGTTAGTAGTTACTTCAAGGGCGAATTCTTCATGGGAATCATTATTCTAGACTCCATGTGCTGAATAAGAGGGACTGTGAGGTAAAGAACAAACAACAGTCTTAACAACAGATTTCCAACAGGGAACATAACTTTATCTCATTTAAATTTGCTAATGTTTCATGAATTTATAGCTAGAGTTCTCAGTTTAGTTTCAATGTTAACATCCCAATAAAAGCTCATTTTATTAAAGCCTGAGTTGTTGTACGTTGTCCTTACACCAACACTGCTGAGTGTCTTTGTAATCCCATTGAACATAACGAGTCCCTATTGCTAAATCAATCCTTCATAGATTCAGGCATCAGAGAGACGCTGAAGTAGAATTTATTGTGCCACGTTTGTTTCCATTTGTGTAATTATGAACAAGTGAAGAATTATGAGTATGTAATCTACAGACATGCTTGTGTGCAGTTCTCCAAAGAAAAGGAAGGAATGAAGCCCAAAGGTGATGAAAATCAGGCTTGAACAGTCTTCTCTGCAGCACGAGCTAAAAGCTAAAAGCATGGACTAAAGCACAAACAAGAATAACTCAGAGCACCTGTTTATTCCACATATTTTAAGCTGCTTTTATTTGTTTTTAAATGTTTGTCCAATGCTGCCCCTCTGTACCTCTCTGAGCTTCTTCATCCATACATACCTTCCTGGCAGACCAGCTCCTGCTGAGTGTGCCTAGGACTAATGGTAAGCTCAGAGGGGATCAGGCGTTTGCTGTGGCAGCACCAAAATTGTGGAATGAGTTGCCTTTACATGTTAGACAGGCACCTTCCTTATCCGTTTTTAAATCACGTCTTAAAACATTTATTTACCTTGTTGATGTCTCTTAATATGTTTTCTTATTAATTGTATTATTTTTAATTTTAAGAAATTTTAGATGTAATTTGAACTGTTTTCTCTTTATTTTATATTTGTAGCACTTTGGCCAACATTGTTGGATGTAAAGTGTGTTATAAATAAAGATGCTATATTTGTAACACAGCTCACTGGTGAAAGTCTGCAAAGCTCTATGTACAACCAACACACTTTAGAGCAGAAGTGGGCAATTAATTTTCCCAAGAACTTTTACAGCCATGACAAGTTTTAGTGCCTAAAATGTCCAGTGAATGAACAAAAGTAACTCACTGACACTATTGTTCCCGCCTCCTCAAGTAGACTTTGGCTGTAGCTGAATAGTCAGTTTTTCATTGGGAAGCTTCCTAACAGGGAGACTTCATTGCCGGCTAAGAGGTTACATTTTCTAAACACTAAAGAAAGATTATACGATGCTTCTACACCTCATGCAGCTTACGAAATTCACTGGCATTAATGAGGTTTAACATAATTCAGTTTGCAGTTTTGCCAGCATTTAGGGATAACATTAATTCACATAAAACATTATTAAAAAGGTAGATGTCACACTGATCGTCTCTTCAGCAGGAAAAGTTGTCTTTGTTTATATGATCTGCAGCAACCACAGCAATGACACAACAGGATGAAGTATCAAAGATGTGCATTTTGCAATTCACCTTTAGATTATAGCAGTTTCAACGCTGCGAAGCCAACAGCATCTACTGACACACTGCAAGCACTTTAGTGCAATCTGAGTCTCTTTTCCTGTGTCCTGTGGTCTACTTCACTGTTTTCCTTGCTCTCATGATGCTTTTTCTCCCAGTAAAGTGATTATAAAAAAGACACTTTGTAAAAGGTCAGTTTCTTTTCTGTAGGTTTGCACCTATTATATCTTTTTAAAACACGGCATTTAGTTCTCAAAATTCATTATTACCAAGGTGTGTAAAAAAGTCAATACTTCCAGTATTTGAAGCCCTGAGAAGAGAATATGTTGACAGTATTAGTAATTAGTCTTCATTGTTTTAATCTATTCTTGATCGACAATTTATAATAAGTTGTTGGCAGCTTGGGTTCATCCGAGCTTAAATGTTTGAAATTAATATTTTCATTTAACGTTAACATGACACAAATATGGATAATCGATATAAAATAGGTTAATTTTAATGTCTTATGCCCACAACAGAACAACAAGACTCAGCACTTACAGTAACTAAAACTTGCTTAAGTATAAAAGTATCAGACTGAAACCAACCTGTGTAATAAACAACCTCGTCCCAGCCGTCACGCTGCCAGGCTGCGTTTCTGGTATTTTCTCTGGACTGCAGGTCCTTGTAAGCTGAAAAGAAACACGTTCAAACTCACTGAGTAAAAGCTGTAGCTTTTTAAACCAAAGACGAAACATAACGTCAAACAGTCGTGCTCAGGAAAATTTAAATACTTGACAGCTTTTGCATTAAGTTCACTTCCAGAACCTAAAGGTGCACACCGTCACGTGGAAAGAAAGAAGAGCAACACCAAGTAAACTGTTTAATGCTACAAGCAAAATGGGAGCTTCTTTCAGCAGTACACATTTGATGCCGGATGCACCCTCCAAGGGATTCGTCCCCTCTCCTGGTCCTGGACTCTTTTACATGAGCAGTCCCCAACCTTTGTTGCGCAACGGAATGTCAATTGTAATGTCAGACAATATTTTCGCAGACTGGCCTTTAAGGTGTCGCGGATAAATACAAAAAAATTAAAATAATACGACCAAGACAAAAACTGTGGTAATTTGTAAATATAATAATAAACCCGAATTCACTGTGTAATTGTGTAACTTTATTAGCAGCGTCCTCCTGAAATGTACCAGCAACATTAAGAGTAACATCCTCCTCTCTGCCCCTTAATGCTCTCTGGTCACTATGGTAACGCGTAAATATTTATTTCAAAATAAGACACACAACTATAACACGGGAAAAGACCCGGGGAAACCGAGTTAGCGACAAAAACCCTGAAAACCATAAATTTCACACCCGAGCCTAAACTCTGGTGGACCGGTACTGGTCTGTGGCCCGGTGTGGGGACCGCTGTTTTACATCTAAAAGGCATGTACCAAAAACACGTACATACATTTGCATTTGTAGGTGACCTGGACAATATTTGCAGCATCTTTCTTGAATGATCCTGGAAACTCATCTTACCCCATAAGTGGTGAACTGTGTACAGACTTCCAATCTGTGAGAAAAAGCCTCCCACCGCCTCTTGGTTCTGCTGGCGAATCTCAATAGCCCGAGCCCTGCACAGCACCAAAGACATTACACAAAACAGCTTCTAAATAGAGTGGCAGTAATTAAAACACCACAACATCCACCAGTACTCTCCTCATTTCAAGTCAGTACATCAAATTTCAGTTTTAAACCATCAGCCTTGTTATAATCATCCCTGCATATTTGGTTTTATAAAATTAACAAAAAAATCCATTTCAATTCAACAGATGAATATATTGACATATATTAAATGAAGCCCAGGCAGTTAATGGATTATTATATGCGGTCATGCATACATTTTGTAGTCAGAAAGTACTGCAGACTCATTTTCACCTGCAACAACATGTGAAACCAACAAACTAGCAGTGAGGAACTTTTTAGATTGTAGCTACAAGACTAGTACAAAGTGAACTAAAGCTCGCAAAGTTATCCCCCATAAATGATCAAATTTGGTGGCTCAGATATTACATGAAAAAGGAAAGTTGTGCCTTACCAGTAATTTCCCCATTCAATCATTGTGCCTGGCTGAGAAAAAGAAGGTAAAGATCATGTTAACTACATGTACCGCAAAATACAAAACAAAAACGCTCCCCCCAAAAACCCAGACTTACAGAGGGAGGAGGACTAATTCTGTGGTTCATAAAATAAAAAAAAGAGTTACCCTGAGTTGATACGATCGGAGCTCATAGATGTTGGGTCCTGGACGAGGGACGGGTTCGTTCCAGAAACTGAACTCCAGCAGCAGCTGGTTCCTACGAGACAGCAGCATCTTCCCCCTCTCATTCCTGTACTCCATAAACTTCTACAGCAAAGACAAATGAAAGAAGCACAGCGCTCAGAAAATCTGACTCAGCTAAAATAACTGCCAAATATATTTGTATTCATGTTGTTCGACTGTGAAGTCTGATCAGGATCTAGACAATGAAAGTCAGCTAGTGTGCATTCAGAGAATTTAAGTGAAAGAAAATATATTTTTACCTGGACTCATAAAAATATATATGCATATATAAATCACCTTTTCTGAGAAGGTATAATAGAGGAGTAGTGATATGCAGAGAATATATATGGCATTTATGGTTATAAATATAGTGTATACACTTGTAATTTGCCATGTGCTACTTAATGTATGCAGAGATAGATGAGTAAATTATCTGAGCAGATTAACAGTAGTATGTATTTACTGATTAAAGTTTGTGGAATTGTGCAAATTAAAGTCATGAGGTTTGCCAAAGGACAGTTGATAAAGCAATAAAGGGAGCGTCACAGATGTGCAGGACCAGTGCACAAAGCCTATGCACGGTTTTGTAGCCTCTTGTTTACATGTGGTAGCTGTATTCTGTCACCAGGGGGCAGAGCCACAAATATGTGAAACAGGTTGATTTTCTTTGTAATTATCTGACCAATCAGTTCATGCTCTTCAATGTGGGAGGAACACATTATTACAAGCCACTTACTTTATTTTATCTGCAGGGCTTTCCAAAAACTAAGAAAAAAAAACACATTCCTGAAGATTAAACCTGCAGCATGAATCATCTGTTCATTAACACTTTCCTTCTTCAAAGCATTACTGTGTAAATAACCTTTAAAGATTACTGGAAACATTAAAGATAAAGATGGAAGGAAAATGTCACGTGGGTCTAGCTAGATGGGTGCACTGCTGGAAACATTGGCCTACAGATAACCAACGGCCAGTAGGCTTAACTAATCAGAGCACCCGTTACCTTATTCTGCCTGAGTTTGTTCATGACTTCGGTGAGAGCCGGGTATCCTCCCCGATATCTCCACAGGTGAACTAGAATAGAAGGAGCAGAAGAGCCAAAGATAACGTAGCTCTTAAATAGATCTTGTCTTTTTTGGGGGAGTAAGAGTTTTGTTTTTCACAATAGCATCTGTGGTTAGACCTCCCTATGAACCACCCGTGATTGTGGAGCATGACGGGATTCAGTCTATACAGCATGAATTTCCAGTCAGTTTCTGTGTATGCATGTGAAAGGACATCATGTCATCTTACCACTACAATTATATCTCAGAAAAATGAAAAATTCTTAATTTCATGACGTGAAAAAATGAACATGGCACTAACATACACTCCCCAGCCACTTCATTAGATACACATTGCTATTATCAGGTTGGACCATTTTCTGTCTTCAGAACTGCTTTAATTCATCAAGGTGCTGGGAACAGTCCTCACGGATTTTGGTTCATGTTGAAGTGACAGCATCACATAGTTGCTGCAGACTTGTCAGCTGCACATTTATGATGAGAAACTCTCTTTCCACCGCATCCCAAAAGTGCTCTACTGGATTGAAATCTGGTGACCAGTCTTTGTAAACCTTAGAGATGGGTGTGTGGGAAAATCCCAGTAGATCAATATTTTGTGTGTTGTGTGTGGCACCAACAGGTATGCCACATTCAAAGTCCCTTAATACACCTTTCTTCCCCTTTCAGATCATCAGTTTGAACTTTAGCAGGATTTCTTGACCATGTTTGCATGCCTAAATGCACCGAGCTGTTGACATATGATTAGCTGATTAAATATTTGAGTTAATGAACAACTGAATAGGTGTACCTAATAGAGTGGCCATTGAGTGTATTTAATACATATAGTATCTCGGAAAATATTAAAAGAAACAATTCTAATGTTTATTTCCACATTAAACTAAATGCCTTTAATCTGTTAGTTCAAGATTTAGCATCAAACTGCAAATCAGAATACAAAACACAACCATGACAATAAGACGGAGCCAAAAAGGGACAGCGACAAGCTAAAAACATAGCACCATATACTGTCTAAGTGTTCACATGCTGAAAGTGTACTGATGCAACCTTTTAGAAAACCTTTCCTGACACTGCCAACATTACAGCTCTGTAACACCAGAGAGGGCCCACAGCTGTGGAACGACAAATGTCACCACTTGGACAAAATGGAGAGCAGCCAGGAAAAAGTTCAGTTCAGTCTCAGCTATAATTAACTGAAATAGAAAAGCTGAGAGAGGAGAAAAAGCACAGTGCCTTTAAGTAATGTCTGTTTTTACACCAAGATAACGACATAGTTTGAAAAATTCTGCCACACCTCAATGTAACTCATCTGCAGCGGGAAACAGAAAGCAGCAAGATTATCCCGCTGTACAACTTGATTTAGCTTAAACACGTACAGATTCTCATTAATCAATAGGACTCACAATCAAGAGGTCAAGTAGTTTGCATCTTGTAGAGCTAAAAGCAACAATATTTATTATAAAATGAGTCTGAGCATCGCATGAAATACGCTGGATTAAAAAAAAAAAATCCAGGGCTCAAGTCTGTATCCATAAACTGCTTATTTAAATAAATAATATTCATGATGAACATTGTTCTCATTTTTACCTCGTAGTAATATGTTGTCTGTGAGCTTTCAATCTCATGTTTCCTCTTCTAAAAGAGAAGGTTGAGCTTTGACGAATAACCAGATTGAATGGGCTCAAATAATTCACCTCGCTGACATTCAAAAGAAAGTCCGTTGTAACTCAGGTAGGGTGGATGTTCTTACCTGCCTGATCCTGCTCCCCATACCATGTGTTCCAGGTGCCTACAAGCTCACAGGGGTATTCAGGGTCAGTGTGAATGGAAGGCAAGACATCCTCACTGAAGACACAGACAAAAAGAAAAGAAAAAGTGTGAAAATGCAAAATATCTGACATACTGGTTCCAAAAAAGTGTTCTAATGTGACATCTGAATTAAGATAACACAACAAAGACTCATACCAAAGTTCATTGTAAGCATCGAGGCACTCAGGTTTGACATTGTGAACTGCAACAAAAGAAGAAAAAAACAAAGCATGAGTAGACAACATGATCAAACAGATTTCATGGGTTTATTAACTGTTGTGGTAATCATTAACTGTGTCCCACTGCCAGCAATACATACACTGTATTTTATACAGGTTGTTGTCTTCTTTTTTGGCAAGCAGGTGAGAGTGAGCATCTTTTCTGGGGATGACTTTTCTAACAAAAAGGGATTTGAACCAGCTTTCATCACCAACATTTGAGAGGCTCCTGTGATGGGATTAAAACATTTTTTTTAAAAGTTGGATACAATCAACATTTCTTTGGCTACACAATGCAGCATTTAAGTACCAACAACAACAAAGCTCCCCTAATAATCCAACCCTGTTTCCTTCTATTCTGTGTTGTATTTCTCTGGGAACATCTGACATATATATTTTAGTGTTAAACCTCTAGCTGCTGCTTTATCAGTCCAAGTCTCAAAAATACAGATGTGGACGGGCTATATTCAATAATACCTTTACTATTGTTGTTATGAAACTTTCAAAAGTGTCCTGGCTTCCTAATGTGAATAAGGTCAGTTTTACTGCAAGAGCCCGAGGTGTAAACTAGTAAATGTCGGCTGAAGAAAAGGTGCAAATCTTTTTTTAGCCCAGCCAACCTATGCATTTCAGAGGTCAGCAGCTCAGAAGGCTGAAGGTCTACACAGAGCACAAAACCCTGAGATTAGTCTGCACTGACTTTAATCAGCCTTCCTGCATTTTCTGTTAATGTACTCGATCTACAAGTGCCAACAGTCACCACGTGTAGCGGCTGAGCTTGTTTATCAGGAAACAGTCCACCGGTTTTCCTCATAATGCACCAAAAAAAGGACACATTTTAGTGTCAGTCTGTAGTCAGGTTTATACAAATATCTGCCTTTCAAAGGGAAATAACAGCTTATTTTAGGCCGCTCAGCTGCTGCAGCGAAGAAACTGAATCGTCCAGTGACCAAAACAAGCACAGCTGTGCAGCAATTCAATGCATTTTGACCTTGAAGTTGAATTCAGTTTAAGACTCAGAGTAACTCGGCGGTAAGTTTTTAATCATTTCTTCAACCCAAGTCTATAAAATCACGCATGACATTATAAATCAGACACTGGCGATTGTTAGGACAAGTTGACTCGCTGTTTATTTTAAAAATCGTGGGGGTAACAATCAATGTTAGCAGAAAGTTAGCAGATTTACAGCTACATGGCTAATGCTAGCTACGTTGCACAGAGATGTAAACGTAGCGAACGTCCTTACGTTCCCTTTAGCATTAGCTTAACCGCCTAGCAGAGCCCGCACGTTGTCATTGGGCTACACGAGCAGAAGTTTGATGACTTTTAAGCAATATTTATGCACCTGCACAGATAAACCGTGTATAGAAGAGTCTAACCTGAGGGCGACGTTCACCGGGCTGCTCGCATGAAGCCCGCTTCTCGTCTGTTTAAGGCCTCTACCCACTGTTTGAAGGACTCTGATCGCCATCTTTCCTCGAAAGCCGTGTGGAGGTTGCTGGAGGCTACAGCCGCAGTCCGTTCCCGCAGGAGCTGACGTTACTCACGGGAGCGTGACCCCGAGTTAGAACCGACAGTACCGGAATCACTTGTGGAGCTGATTTAAAGCACAGATATTAACACAGCTCAATACAAAATACGCAGAGTTCGCTGTTGTTGGATTTATGTGAAGTTTTCATAGTTTTGGGGGCTTTGATCGATCCGCCTGCTGAGCTTGCATTTATAACCTGCATATTCCCATTACTTAAAAGTGAACAGTTTGTCCCTAACAATTTCATTCACTGCACCTTTGTGCAACAATAAACTGTAAGGACAGCTCCCTCAGTAATTAGACCAGACTCACTGACTGCATATTCATTATAGCAGTCCCACTTACAGAGCCACTACTGACTGGAATCACCCCACCATGTCCAGATCATCACTTTACACACCCCTGCATACAAATGTTGTTGTTTTCAGATTATAAAGTGCATATTATTTATAAATGCAATTTGCACTATTCTCTTAAACAATCTCAATTTTACTTTTTATTCTTCTTTAGCCTCAGTTTTATTTTTACTGGGGGTTTTTTAAAATCACCATGGTATACATAAAAGTTGTGCACTATCTCAGTTTAAGGCCTTCACTATGCACCTATTGTACTCTGACCATTATTTATTGTAAACTATACTATTATTTCTTCTTTATCCTGCTGATGTAACATAATTTTCCTTGTTGGGTCAATAAACGTCATTACAACTTCACTTAAAGCTCCAAAGTACCTTATATTAAATGCAAAATGAAGCAGCCAAAGCTTCATGCATGTTCTATGATAATAACATGTCTAATGTACGTTTTTTGTATTCACACACCTGATATCTACTTTCTTAGTTTTAAGTGAATACCATAATGGCATTTATTTTATCCTCCCTCCTCTCCTTTTCTCTTGGATGGGTCCTCATGGATGGGCCGATTAGATGATCCAGCCCAGGCCTTCACCTTTTGATTATAATATATTCCTAACCTGGATAACAGACACGAGTATCTTCCATGACATTGTTTTTTGCGCAGTTGTTTTATTTTGCAAATTCCTCTGAAAGGTGTCCACTACCTGAGCAGGTAACAAGGAAGTAATATTTAGTCTCTTCACCCATACATGTACAGCAAAGATTCTTAGTTTATAAACATAAATCCACATTAACACTTGAAACACAAGCATTGTAGAGTGACAAATAAGCTGATATTACTGCATGAAATCACAGTTTTCTGTCATGAAGTGGGAGTTTGTGCCAGTGGGGAATCGGCTCCACTGGGGGCAGCAGAGATGTTGAGCTCCTGCAGTTTCTCTGACAGCGTTTTCTCCTCTTGAAGTGGAAGGTCTGTTAGAGGCTCCACAAATTCAGTTCCTGCAACCTTCTTTCCTGTTAGGGGGTCAACCACCCGGCCAACTTTATACACGATCTCTGACAGTTCATGCTTCACGTGTTTGCTTCTGGGCTCAGGCAGAGCCTTGAGGAGGACGATATCTCCCACAGTGCACTGTTGCAATGCATCATGGGCAAAGTACGTCTTCCTTTTGTTGTAGTACTACAGGAGAAGAAGAGACAATATCACAGTTATTCAAATATAAATTCATAAATGCTTGAACGTTTATGCCCAGAATTTCTAGTTCGAACCAAGTGGCAGAAAGCTAAGACTTTTGTGGCCTGAGGCCCTCGTCTCTGCTTTTTGCAGATGATTTGGTCTTTTTGGCTTATCAGGTAGTCACCTTCAGCAGAAATGTGCAGAAAAGTCACTGAAACATGGGACAGTGGACCTCCCATCCATATAAAGGCATAAAAATAACAATAATAACGCCCAATATAAACAAATAACCGCCACCACGTGTGCCTCTTGCCTCTACAGAATAAATTGCAAGGCTCACAGTTTTCTTACTGACAATAAATAAAAACAGAAGTCCTTGTTTCTACCTCGGACATAATTGTGTTTAATGTCATGAAAACTTCAAGCTCTCTTGAAACCTTTGCTAAATCATCAATCAGGAAAGTCAGTTGATGCCTTTATTTTATTGTATTTGGATTACTTTAATTCATTGTTTATTTGTCTAAGCAAAGAGTCGTGGAGTAATGCCAGTGATCTACTCATTTCCTCTGATAGTATGCAATGAGTCTGACTTGCATAATGTCACCAGAACATGTATGTGAAGCCTTTTTAGGACATCCACGAGCCTTCGCTATATATGAAAATAACATCAACAGCACCGGCTCACTCCCACACACATCTGGTGTGCAAAACTGTCCGTTTACACACCTGCATCAGGGTATATTCTCTCCCTAAAGGTATCTGAGTCTTTTCTCTACAGGACCTTTAGCTGTGGACACAATCTTTAAAAAGGCCATTCAAATATTTTTGTTTTTACTCTTCTCTCCTATAACCTGTAATAGTTTCCTTCTGTATTTCATTTACTCTGTAGCTTTACCGGCCTATTTTAAAGCACTTGTACTCTTATTTTATAAAAGGTGCTTAATCCCCTAAAGGCTCACCTTGAGCAGGTAAGGGTCCAGCACCAGCCTGGTAACTCTCACTTTGGCCGTTTTGTGCATCTTGGTCCCGATGACTCTGCCGATGATCCATTTGGCATGGACTGATGCGTGCTGGACTGACATCCTGCAAAGCTTTACTCAACCTGCAGAAACAAAATATTATCAACCCTGACATCATTATATACGGATGAGACTCAACTGAAATGTAATCAATCTAAAGACACGTTCAGTTACAGTTTTACCGGATAAAACCTCTGAGCCGACAACTGTACTAACAATGTGAGTCAACGTAAAACAGCCGCTAAACGGTTAGCCTTGTTATGTTAGCATTAACTTAAACATACATTCATTTTTTTTAAAAAAAGGTCATAAAAATAAACTGATGTAATTCGGCAAGAATACAAAATACCATTGAAAGTAGAAAATACAAAACTAACTCACTATAACCAGGGGAAAATATCATCAGAAGGTCATACAAGCTCCTCCATGCTGTTCAGTTCTGCTCGTTTCGTGACGTAAACGACGGCTAGTAACGAGGGACATCGACAACAAGCGTATGCTTGTGTGTATGAAAACTTGTTTCTGACACTTGAAAACGAATATTCTTTGCCACCAATAAGTAAAACCTCGATTTATCGACTCAAACGTCTGACCAAATATCTTGAAATGAAAAAAAAAAACTAACGTAAAATGTTATTAAGGTCAAGACAGAAACTAAACACAAACAAATGTTATTTTCAGCTACGGAAACAAGCTTCCGTATTTACGTCCTACACAATTAGTCACAATTTTCCGTTTTTAATTTCATATTACTTTATTTATGTGTAATTATTTTTATTATACGTCATCTAGGATTGAATGTGTGTACTTTCACATATTTTTGCAATTTTTAATGAATAAAATCGATTTTAAATTTATACTACTTACTTGAAGTGTTGTTTTTTTTCACTTTTTTCAACTTAATCTGTAGTGACATGCTAAATACTGGATGCTGCCGCCTATATTACCTTTCCTTTCTGTTTGATCAAAGTTAAAATCTGACTTCTGTTTGTCTGTTCGGTTGGTTGTAATTTTTATTCATTTATAACCTTTACTTGAATCTGAAATGATGACTACACTGCACTGTCTTTTGGACAATAATTATGTAAATATTTATTGGACATATTCTATATATGACGTCACTAGTGAAGGGCAGTACCTACTTCTTTATGCAATCTACGCAGCTCAAAGAGTGGCTGAAGTTAAAAACGTGGAAGCTATGAACATCAACAACATCAAAGAATGTTAAACAATTTTAGAGCCAAGCCAGCCAGTTGAATGTGTTCTTACCTACACTTCTGCTTTTCTTATGTGCAGAGCCACAAGTCTAACTTGGTGATATTCAAGTGTTTACAGATATGCAGTTGTGGTCAGAAGTTTATATCCACTCACCATGAGCGTGAAGATCATGGTAATTTTGGGCTTGTAATTATTTCCTTGATCTGTTCTTTTTTCCAAAGTGTAATGATTGCACAGCATATATCTTTAATCAATTAAAAGAAAAAAAAGAAATTGGTGCACAAGTTTGAATATATTTTGGATGTTCTTTAATCCACACAGAGTTCAAAGTATGCATAGAGGCCCAAATAATACACATACTCACTTAAATCTTTTACATTCTACAGTGTCTTTTAACTTGACAAAGCTCATTCCTATTAACTTCTCATTAGTGATTATGATTGACTTCTCGTTCAGTATAAAACAGATTTGTTTGACAGTGTTCATTGGATTGACCAATACTCAGAACAATGGGAAGGTCAAAGGGACCCAGTGAATAGGAAATAAGGAGAATTGTAGAGTTACACAATCTGGGAAAGTCTCCTGGTTCTTTTTCCAAATAGCTGCAGATTCCAAGATCATCAATTCAAATAATTTCACATTAAGTACAACTTAGTTGGATGTGCCACCACTTTGCCAAGATCTGGAAGAAGATCCAAATTGTCACCATCAGCCCAGAGGAAATTGATTTGAATGATCTGGAACAACTCAGGATCCACACAGCCTCAAGCCTGCCCTGAACTGGAATCTGCTGGAACAGCAGCATCACTGTCCACAGTTATGGGAGTTTTAAGTAACCATGGACTGAAAGTGTGCAGACCAATAAAAAAGCCCCTGCTCCAAAATCCACACCACGAGTTCAGCGGAAATTTGCAGCTGCTCACATGGACAAGCCAAATGTCCACTGGAAAAATGTTTTTGGTCAGATGAGACAAACATTGATATATTTGGCCACAATTACAAGAGGCATGTTTGCATTAAAGGTGAGGCTTTTAAAGAACACTGTAGCAGCTCTCAAGCATGGTGGTGATAGCATCATGCTTTGGGGTAGTTTTGCTGCCAATGGAACTGATAAATTGCACAAAGTGAGTGAAATAATGAAGAAGGAGGACTAGCTTGGGGTGCATATAGTTGATCCTGTATATGTAACTCTGACTCTGTGGATTAGATAATAGTGCAAAGAAAAAATTAAAATCTCCAAATTACTAATAATGAATGTATATAAGCATCTGAACAGAAGTGGGTTTCCCTTTTCCAGTGTAAATAAAATATTAATTTTAACCACAAGATGGCAGCAGAAGAGAAGAGAAGAGGTGTATTCTTACTGAAAAGGATATACTTTGAAATTATGGGAAAAAAGACAAAATAAATATTTCTATATTTATAGGCTCCAGCCTCCCCTAAATTGAAACTTTTATAAGAAGTCGTGCAAAGGATGGATAGATGGATAGTTTTAATGCAACATGACAGATGTTAGGTAGTGTTGCTGTGCTGATGATTCAGTGAGTAACCAGGGCTGCAGAGGAAGAGTGAAAAGAGAAAGGGAGGAGGTGATCAACAGTAATAAACATCAAATATTTCCCATCTTCACGAGTGTGTTTACACTTGGTTTTAAAATGCATCTTGTGTGATCAGTTCATAGCTTGACATTTAAGACACATAGTTTTTGTTGTTGTTGTTGCCAGTCAAGGATCAGCTTAGTGCAGGATAGCAAGAAATGAATAAATAAAATGATAACAGTAATGTAAAGAAAGACACAGTGGAAGAAAGACCTGTTGATTGAAACAACTGGAAATCCTGAAATAACAAAAAATCTTCATAATGGAATATTATCACTTATGAATAGTAATTTATATTTTCTTTAGCCTGAAATAGTGATGTGAAATATAAGACCTCAGGGACCAAAATCACCACAGCAAAAACTCCAATCTTGCCCACTGGACTGCTTTGGAAAATGCGAAGGAGGACACAAATTTTAGACATTTAACTGTATATTCACAGGTTTTACAGCTTTTCTTACAGATAAAGACCTCCCGATGGCTATTCATACAGCTCGAAAGTAATTAAGTTATAGATTTCTGTAATTTACTCATTTACTTCTTGTAATTGAAGCCTGAAGAGTCATGCTAAAAGATGCCTTTCCATTACTACAGCTGCATTTATTTATTATAAATACATACTACTCTTCTTTTTCTTATATTAAGATGTAATTAATTAAATATGCAATTACATCTCTGTACGCTGACAGAAAGAGGAGTTTCACTGGTCTAGCCCATATAAGATCCAAGTGGGCTGTACGTGGCCCCCTGGCCTAGACTGTCAAAGGTCTGCAAAATGACCAACACACTAACCAGCCACACTGATGTGAGTGTTTTTCCATCACCGGTAAAGCACATATAGCGTCTGAAAGAGTGAGGAGGTGGGGGGTTAACATTCATGCATTCATACCACATTGTTAGCAGCTTCGTCCCTGAGCATTGGCTGCAGCTCAGAACCAACCGCAGGCAGACCAATCTGGTCTTAATCAGAGCCATGTTGTAGTAAAGCACAGGTCTGGGTCTCTGTTTCCCATTTAAGGCAGTGCAGGATTGGTTTACCTCTGCCAGAATGACAGCATTAGCCAACTTTAGTCAGCTTCATACAAGAACACTGAGACAATTCAAATAATACCAACTGGTTGCATGCTTTTCCCTGCTGAACTCATTGTCTGCATGGGGCTAAACCCATGTAGGTCAAATTAAAGGTGTCACCACAATCAAAAGAACATGAAGTGTGTTTTGGTGCACCTATAAAAAAAACAGTTCAAACCCCTATTAAAGTTTTGGGTGAGAATCACATGGTTAGACTACGAGAGAAAATCACACGGTATCAATGGCCATATTAAAATATTTACCTAAAGATAATCACATACATAACTAAGTTAAAATGCAGCCAGTGTTTTCATACATGAGAGCTGACATGGTTGCTTTATCAGCTCTGAATCATGTGAAAGCTCTGCTGGTGTGATATAAGACAGAGGCCCGATAGCAAACCCACCGTGTGATTGCACATGTATGTTTTCTGTGATAACACTGTGACCCTCTTAATCAGCATGTTTTATATTTCCAGATTATCATGCTGGAATAATGTAAGCATCCTCCTGAGTAAGTTATTAGTCTCTAGATATAACATTTTTCTATAGATTAGACAATTTAGTCAGGGTGTTTGTTCATGACTTTGACTGAGCCTATCACTAAATTAAGATCAGCCCTTAGGACCTGGACATGGGGTGGTTTTAAAGCTGAGTGAATGTACTACAGAAATAATCAGAATCTGTTGTTATTAGAGTCTATTTTATTGTTTCTCAAGTTTACAAAAAGTTCAAAACATCCCTTAAGCCCAGGGTGGGATATATATGTGGACTTTATCGTAAATTGAAAGAGAACTTTTCCCCAGTGTAGGGCCTGGGTAATGACAAAGAAGAAGAAGAAGCTTTATTTCTATAGCTACAGTCATATAGTCAGGTTATGAACTCAAAAACATTACTTTAAAAGATTAATAACATTTTTAAAAAATAAGAACAAAAAAAGATTTAACAATTTTTAACGGCTTTAAAGCTGACAGACTCATTAACTTACATAAAAAAAAGCTTTGGCGCTAAATCAGTTAAAAAATGCTCCTTTGTTTTAAGCCTGGTTCACAGAAGCTTTAACCCACCTGAGGGGTCTGAGTTAAAAGTTATAAAACAGAAATCAGAGCAATACTATGTAGTTATAAAAAACAAACAAACAATCAAATATAAAACTGGATTTTGTAACAATGAGGAGCCATTGTTATTCTGCCAGGCCTAGAAGGCAACTGTTGCATCATTTAGACTTGCACATAATGACCCGATGCATTCGTTTGCATAATGTCACTGGGGAGTGCTGCCCTGAAGTCAGCAGTAATTATTTTCCACACACAGGAAAAAAAATCCTTACATACCAAGACTAAAATCTTGACACACTGCTTTATGCTTATTTTTTAATTATATATATGATGTATTTTAAACAATTAAGGTTAAGGTCAGAGATATGAGTGACATAAAGGGTTAAGAAGACGAGTTTGCAACAAGGAATGTTGCATGAAGTGACCTATGAATGTGTCTTTTCTGACTGGCAATAACCAAAGAGGTGGAAAGCATTAAACCATAGTCTGTCCCTGAGCCTCATCTACATCTCTCACCAACTCTGCACACCTTTTGCACACCTTCAGTTCCTCATTGTAAGAATTCATGGTGTGAAACTCACTTGTAAAGACAAATAGTAACACAAGAAGAGTTAAAAGAACTAAAAAGAGATTTTTCTCTTGCCATTCACTTACATTTAAAGCATACCAGGGCATTCAGTTTGAGCATATTGTGGTCCAAAAGGAAGGATTTCATACACAGAACTAAGGGCTACCCAGTCAGAAACTAACATGACTATAAATTACAATACCAAATGCTTTAACAGAAAAGGTCTCACAGACCACATACTGCTTGCTAGTTATCTCTATAAAATTGTGATTTATTGTGGCATATTGTGACGTCTGCTAACACAGGTAGTCTCTACAGTGTAGCACATAAATGGATGGTTTTTCACTTTTTGTTTTAACTAAATGTGTTGATTCCACCTCTGTTTCAGGTCAAAAGTTTAAGGTGCAGCAATGAGGAAGGGTGAGGCATGTCACACAGGAAGAAGCTTAGCGGTGCTAACGTTTGTGGTCAATACAAAAGCGGCAGTGAGTCACACAAAGGCAGGTAATGTGTTTGTTTTCATGCAGGACTGACTGTAGCATTCATGAAAATGTTCCCCTTCAGGTTTGCAGCTAAAATCTGAGCTGAAGTGGAGACGAGTAGATAGAGACGGTCTGCATCTGGCTGTCTGCTTTACCATCCCAATGTTGGTTTAACCTCAAACACCAATATCATGTCCTCTTCATGCGCCTGACTACATTCAATGTTAAAAAACCCCCAAAACAAAACAGAAGTTGTGCAGCTTTCTTAAATGCCAAAAGTGTATATCCTGGCTCGGGTCTTTCGGTCTGGAGTTTTCATGTTCTCTCCAGGTACTCTTGCTTCCTGCCACATTACAGAGACATGCAGTTAGTGGGGTTAAATTAATTGGTGATTCTAAATTGCACATAGGTGTGAGTAGGAATGGCCCCCTGCAACCTTGAATTGGATAAGCGGAAGAGAATGGATAGATTTAGATGGTACCATGTGGTGCTGATGTCTGAATTTGAGGCAAATCCTGTTTTCACAAAGAGAAAAGAATGATCACAACCTGTCAACAATGGAAAAAAAACAAAGATACTGATGAGCAGCAACACGTTTTTCAGATCTGGTTTGATGCTTCAGATTTGATTACACAGCTCCATCAGTCTGAGGCTTCATGCAGTATGCAGAGTTTATATTTCTGACCTGTAGAAATTATTTATGTGAATGATCAAATAAAAATGGTACTTGGACACCAACAGTACCACAGTCTTTTCATACTTCAAGCTGTGATCCGCTGATCCTGTTGCTAAATTCTGCTGAGCACCGAAATGAAAAAACATTGTTGGATTGTGGGTAAAATGATATTGCTGTTTGTGCGGCAATAATTTTTCTAACTTTTAAATACATTAGAGCTGATTGTAGCAATGTTTTAGGAGCGAAATACTACAATGAAAAGGTTGTCTTGTGTAAAACGTTTCCATGTTGTAAGATTTTAGTATTAACGGATTCTTAAAAAGTGTGACAACCACTTGATTCACATGTATGGTGATGTATGATACGTCTAAGTCAGAGGTGAGAATTTTGTCGTGTGTTGTGACAGGCTGACACTGTCACAACACATGACACGCTCACTTTTCCTTCACACCCAACTTCTGTCATACACAGCAGTACAAACTGGTTGTTCTCACTCCCCTGCCTCTAACAGCATGTGTTGTCACGGCTAATGATAATAATTGAAAGTGTCTGTTTATTTCAGAATTTGCATGCAAGCGAACGTGTGACTGTGTTCTGTTTATGCTAGTGTGCACAGGCCTCCGTCTGTGTCCGGGCAGACGTGATTCTATTACATCAACATGAAGTTCTGGGTTCGCGGGGGGAGAGACATGAATCATTCAGTAGTAACAAAAAACAAAAAACATCCAATGATGAGAAGGGATTTTGCTCTTTGTTTCCATCTCTACAGTAAACAGTCATGTGGCAAAAAGAGCATTTAATAGAATTTGTTTCTAATGCCACAGTTTGTTATCTGTTATTGTGCATTCATAGGAGAGTTTTGGTGCCCCAAAAAACAAAAAATGTGACTTCAGATCCTCTCGGCTTCCAAAACTTTGCTTAAGCAAATGTGAAGGAGAACTGATTTGCATTTACACCACGGACCATTATGGCTGTTTAGCAAAACAGTTAAATCAACTCCAGCACAGTCTCACTTATATCTATATTATATATCTGATATCTATATTAAACAGCAAGTTTTGGTCCATCTGACCTTCACCAGCTACATCAGGTGAATCTTGCCTGTCCCTACTGGGATAGGGGAGTGGGTAGGGCGGGTCAGTAATCTGGGCGTTTGGCATATTCCTGAGCCATTGTTAAGTTTTTGTTGTTTGGCAGGGTAGTGCCATCAAGGAGTCTTGTTGCCATGTGTGTTTGGTTTACAACAATGTTTAGGTGGTGTTAAGGTTCAAAATATTGGGGATGGACACCAGAAGAAAAACCCACAATAACAACACTGGTCCGGTCGGGTTGAGTCAAACGATGATTTAATGATCACACACGTGGGAGATGGACACTGTATGCAGACAGCCTCAAATCTCATCTCAAAAAACACATCATCATAGTTTTATGAAATCAGGGTATTAGAACGCCCCTTCATGCGTAGTGACAGGTGTAATACAATCAATGTTGACAATTTTATTTAACACAAAGAATAACATTGTCTCCTTCCCGAGGGCAGACGCTGACTGCCCCCGTCTCCTGGAACCGT
>NW_005187427.1:4896819-4901340 GCF_000239375.1 Pundamilia nyererei | reverse complement strand
GTATGTGAATGTTATGGTGTAGTAAAAAGTTCAAAGCCCTTTATCAGAGCCTCTCTCTTGTTCTAGGTGTTCAGTGTGGTACCGCTCCTTTTCGTTGGCGCGGTGATCTCCTCCTAGGCTGCTCTTGTGTCAAATTAATATCCACATGATTTCCAGGATCCACGTTTTCCCCGCACATGTTGAATTGTCACGATAGGATTAGAGTTATTAACTTTAGCTGTTGCAGCTGACACGTATGGATGGACGGATGGATGGATGGACGGATGGATGAATGGGTGGTTGGACGGACGGATGGATGGATGGATGGATGGATGGATGGATGGATGGATGATGGATGGATGGATGGATGGATGGATGATGGATGGATGGATGGATGGAACAGTGATTGTGAAGATGAATAAACTGCTTAAAAAATCAAATATGATCAGTGAATAGCGTGTTTTAAAGACTTTGTGGTTGAATGCTCAACAGTTGGAGTTGAGCTCTTGGGCTATGTCACCTTGCCGCTGGGGACATCCAAGCCATTTTCAGTGCCACATGTTGTACTCCAAACACACATTAAACATTAGAGTAGGTCATAGGTAACAATATGGTATCGGTTTGGCTAATGTGCTTCAAATTAAACTCCAGTCAGGGGGGATTTAGAGATATTCTCCAGCTTGTGACATCACCTCCTCCTGTCTCTGCTGCCAGCCCCTTGACCTTGTACATTGCTTGTAGTAAGGGGATACTTTCTTTAAATGGAGCGTCAAACAGCTAACCTATCTGCATTTGATAACGGGGCTCTGAGGTTTAATGTAGGCAATATCCTTGTCAGTACCTGTGGCACAAACACAGGAGGTGTTCCTGCTCTGTGTCATACTGCTAAGAATGTGAAGCATGTGAAGCAGGTATGTTATTGTAAACCCCTCAGCCAGCAGTGGATTTCTCATTTGAAATCTCCCATGAATGCCATTTTTGCCCAATCTCTGTCTTATTATTGAATAGTGAACTCTGAACCCTTCAAAGCAGTTCTTTAGATGTTTTTCTGGGTTCTTTTGTGACCTTCTAGATGGGTCATTGATGCTCTCTTGGAACAATTTTGGTAGGCCGGTCACTCCTGGGAAGGTTCACCAATATTCCAAGATTTCTCCATTTGTTGATAATTGCTCTCACCGTGGTTCACTGTAGTCCCAAAGCCTCAGAAATAGCTTGTAACCTTTTCCAGACAGCTAGAGATCAATCGTTTTGTTTCTCAGCTGTTTTTTGAGATCTTTGAGCTAATTTCTGTCATGGCACTGGGTCTGTGATCCAGTGTGTGTGTAGTTTCTGGTTTAAGTTATAATTCTTCGATTTAATGATATTCATGGTTCTGTTTCCTTACCGCCCCTGTGTCCATGTTTCATGTGTAGTCGGTCATGTGTCTCGTGTACGTTAAGTTCTGTCTCCCTACTTATTCAGCTGTTTCCCAGTCGTGTCTCTTGCGCTCCTGCTCCCTCCGATTAGCTCCATCTTGTTTCCCTACTGTTTCCCAACACCTCGTTATCCTCTGTGTATTTAGTCCACTGTCTTTCGCTGCCTGTTGTCTTGTTGCTGTGCGGTTTCCTTGTGCGTGGCAGCTCCATTACGAACCCCCATTCTGAGTTCTTAGTTTCAAGTTTGTTACTACTCCTGCCTGCCCCTCATTGACACATGACAACTTCACTTTGTCAGACTGGTTCTATTTAAGCAATTTCTTGATTCAACAGGTCTGACAGTGATCAGGCCTGAGTGTGGATAGTGAAGCTGCAGCTTTCCAAACAAATGTGGTTAATCACCGTTAATTTTTTCACAAAGGGCCAGGAAGGTTTGATAGTGATTTTCCCTTAATAAATGAAATAATCATTTTAAAACTGCATTTTATATTTACTCAGGTTATCTTCGACAAATGTCAAAATTAGTTTGATGAGCTGAAACATGTAAGAGCTCCAAATATGCCAACAAACAAACAAATAATAAAACATTTTCACAGGACTGCAGATATGCTATTTGAGTCTCTTGCATATCTGTTTTTAGGGAAATATGTAGTTCAGCTTCTTTATGCTTTAAAATCTAATTATTTAATGTGTGTGTTTGATGGAGATAGAGCTTTAGAGCTCTTGTGTTCCTGTGGAAACTGACGCCTGCTGTAGCTGTCCAAACTGATCAGTTTTGTCCTCCGCAAAAAGACCAAAATTAAAAAGTTTCAGGCCACGTTTTAAAATTTAGTGGGAGTTGCCTTTAAGAGTCTGAAGGAATCCTATTGACCACCTCATGATTTTCTATCTTTACACTGACAGAGGAAAAACATGAGTGGATTAAAGAGCGATGGCTGTAGTACACCGCGCACATTTCCCACAGTACAGTGAGGTCATGTTTTTGGCTCGATATCTGCGGAGACCTCCACAGATAATGAACCTCTATCTCTGAACACACAAAAAATGACAGCTTTAAGTCTCCGCTGATTTGTCTACTCTACAAATAACAGTGAAAATAATTACTCATAGAGTAAATATGGAGCACATTTACACAGACAGACCATTAGACCCACATGATCAATGATTACTGCAGAAAAGTTTAGGTGTTTAATCAAGTACCACCAGCTGGGTTATATCAAGCTGCATAAATATTGCTGGACATTGGTTAAACTTGTGAAAACTGCTGTGTAGATATATACTTATTATTTGCTTTACTAATTACCAGTTCAACACCAACAATTTCCAGAATTAAAGAGGAAAATTGAAAGAAAGGGTAAAAGAGTGGCAAACCCTAGGCGGGCTGTCATGTGCTTCATATGACAGCCCGCCTGGAGTTTACCAAAGGGCACCTGAAGTACTCTCATATCATGAGAAATAAATTTCTCTGCTCTTATAGAACAAAAATTAAATTCTTTGGCCTGAATGCCAAGCGTCATGTCTTGAGGAAACCAGAAATCGATCATCATCTAGCCAGTACCATCCTTTTACCTTTTAGTTGAAGCATAATGGTAACGTCATGCTGTGGGGATGTTCTTTGGCAGCAGAAACTATGAGAATATTTAGGTTATGATGATAACCTGCTCCAGAGTGCTTTGACCTCAACTGGGGCAAAGGTTCATCTGCCAACAATAAGCACAAGATAGCAAAGGAGTGGCTTCAGGACCATTCTGAATGTCTTTGAGTGGCCCAGCTAGAGCACAGGCTTGGACCTGATTAAACATCTCTGGAGAGATCAGAAAGTGGCTGTGCAGCAATCCAAATTGAAGAAGCTTAAGATGATCTTAGATGTTAAAATTTCTTGAGGCTGTAATTGCTGTCAACGGTATTGAGCTGTAACTACAGTGTCCCAAAGGCGGCCTACAAAAAGCTCATTTAGATATTTTCCCTGTCTATCTATCGCTTTCATGCCAGTGACATAAAAGTGAACCAATAGTGAAAAATAGCACCTTATTACAAAGTTTAGAATTTAAATAAATAAGAACGAATTTGCCTGTAAAGTGAAATGGAAATATTGTAACACTGAGATTAATTGGTTGTCATGTCAGTAATTGTAATATAACCTTTATTAAGGCCTTTAGTGCCTGAAGGCACATTATTAGACATGTAACAAATGCAAACTGAGTTGTGGTCATTTTTTTTGATGATTTCATTACAGCTCATAACCTTTATTTATTTTGTTTCTCACATGAAGTATAACACCTCAATAAAAAGTGGATTTTATAGGAGTAGAGGGAAGTTCGTAATTAATCTGTTTATTGATTTTCAGTTAGTGTTTCACTTTAAATTACGGCACAGCATTGTCCTTCTTTTCCTTTCATAAAGGATGGCATAGTGGAGTCTGTGTTAAAGAGATTATTTTAGGAAGCACTGAAGCATCTTTCCTTAGTATTCAATGGATGATTCAAACAGCTCTAACTCAAGCTGGCACTCAAATACACTATGTGGACAAAAGTATTGGAGCACCTAATCATTACATGGGAGCTGTTAGGCCATCAAGCTTTTTCAATGAGCGTTTTTGTCCAGATGCTAATGTCAGAGGAGGTTTGGAGATATGCAGTTATTGAGTCAGCAGAGCTTTGGTGACTTTTACACACTATGCATCTCAGCTCTCAGAGACCATGCTGTGTAGCTTTATGTGATTTGTCACATTGTGCCTAAGGTCCTGTGCTTCCTAAACACTTCCATTTTGCATTTATACCACTTACAGCTGATCATGGAAAATCTAGGAGAGAAGAAAGTTCAGGCTGCAGGGTTAGCGTGCGATTACTGAAGCACACGTGAATTAAAATGAGCTCTTTAGAAACACCCATTCTAGGATCAAACCTCTGTTTTTGTTGCTTGTCTCTTTTCTGCAGTTGCACGCTGTTTAATTTTAAGGATTACTTTTCCTGTGTGTCATGCTGTGTTTTTACTTCCTGCCCTTGTATTATTCTTCCCCGCCCTTGCAAGCTTCAGCGTGTGCACAAGAGTTTCACCTGTGTACAATTAAGGAATTAGCTCTGTGTGTTTAAAACCCACCCGGTCACCTTGTTGTTTTTGTCAGTCC
>NW_005187427.1:4884634-4896160 GCF_000239375.1 Pundamilia nyererei | reverse complement strand
CTCCCCCCTCCTTTCCCTCTTTCTGCAAAGTGGTTAAATTCTTTTGGATGCGATTCAAAAATCAGACGCCTCGCAGTCATGGGTCTGGCATGCGCCAGCAATGCACACATTTAACTTACATTGCACACACAGCACTGCGCTGGAGACAAGGGCTTTAAGTGTTTACGTTCTCAATCAAGTATCAGAGTGGGAAGAGATAACGGTCGTTGGACAAGCTATGAATCTAGACTGGGGAGCACCAATTTAACCCAGCTTTAACCTCCTAAGACCTGAACGCTTCCATTGCATGCATTTTTAATTTCTCTTTGCTATTTGGGCTGATTAGGACCCGATTAATGTAAAAACAAAGAATTGCGTGATTTATTTATTTATTTTTTACCTTATTTTTGTTTCTGAGAAAAATGAGATCCACATATGAGGATTCGCTTTAAATTTCGATAGAACAGTGGCAGCATAATGCCCCCATAAGTGGATATCACATCCTTGTAGAGCAAAATGTAGTATTTTGGTCTAGACAACCCAAAATGTGATGTCCACATTTGTGGACGACAGGTCCTAGGAGGTTAATCACAACTGATCCAAAGGTAAAAAAAAGTTTGCAAATCGCAGGTACAAGGACAAAATTCCTCTTTCACCTCACTGCCGGGCTACTTCTGCCAGCTAGATCTGTTACTAAACGACTATGTTCACTGTTAAACATTAAAATATTTTAAATGCTGATGCAATGTATGAGTGACGTACGCTTAAACAAGTTTAATTAACATTAACACAGGCGCTGACGAAATGTTTTAACAGCGCATTCGTATAATTTCCATATCTTTACTTCAGCACTGAGTCTTGGCAGGACTAACAGATCTTTCCTCATTCATGCCATCATCGTGACACCCAATATTTGTTTCTCTAATATTTTTGGAGAAAATACCATTTTCTTTCTCACTTTGTTGGCCGATGCTTCGGGAAACCAAACATGGTAGGAGACAAAAACAGCCCCTCTCACAGGAATCAGTGCAATTACCGTGTTTGCGGAGGTGCAGTCGTCGCACAGGTCGCTCACAGAAGCATCCTTTCACTTTAACAGTCAGATGCTGTGTGGCTCAAACGGACACGTTATGAGAACAAAGTCCTTTAAAAACACTTCTGTTTAATTTGTGTTGTATTTCAGTTAACCATCCTATAAAGCTACTTATCACACTCACTTATATCCAAATCTATCCGCTCATTCTGTAGCTTTAACTCTGCGTACAAATGCAAAAAAACCCTCATCATGTGTGGAAACAGGGATCAGTTTCAAATGTTGCGCTTACTCAGTGCCACAGAACAGAGTAAACACATGTTGTTTTGAGTTTCGCAGGCATGGAAATCAGGCACAGCTTTTGCTAACAGCAAAAACCTTTGACTCTTCTACCAAAAGCATCAGCGTCACTTTCGAAATAAACCCCTCTAAGAAATTAGGCAATCTCAGTGGGCTGGGTCACGTGACGCAAATGGTGGAGCAATAGCGCATCGTCTGTGTTCCTGCAGCTTGGTATCATTTGAGTGAAAGTGCAGTGACACCATAGTGTAGTGCAAACCACTACAGTAAAAATATGATGGAAGTGTTTAGGTGGAGATTTAAGACCTGTGGGAGTGTCCCCCCAAGAGGGACAATGGACCCCTTAATAATGCTCCACCTAATCACACGAGCCAAGGTGTGAAAACGGGTGTAGGTCACGATCAGCCAAGGTTTCGGGTGTGTGTGGTTATTGCAGTGTGGAGGTTCGAGAATGACTAATATTCACTGAAAGCTCGACTTTAGCGCGAAATGTTCAATGTTGAGAGAGTTTCAGTCGCCCCAGAGCAACCAAGCCAACGTGGTGGACAAAACGCCAACTTCTATGGGTCAAGACGACGCTGACAGCCGGTGGACTTTTATGATCTGGGCCTTGATACTCCCAAATAATTACATGAATGTGGGATCATGAGGGCAGCAGGTTGTTTATTTCCCAGCAAAGCCAGAGAGTTGCATTTGAGTTGCTTATGTTTTGTGCGTTAGGTTTCAAGTGACCTGTGATGAATGTCGTTCAACTGTTACTAATTAACTATGGTATAAAACTACCAAAGGTTCATTTTTCATACTTCTGGATCAGTGTTTGTACAGAAAATAGTAAACCAGAAAAAGAGCTGTTCTTTGAACATGTTGTTTGTATCCTTGGAGTCCAAACGGCAGCACTGATCTGCAGCCATGTTTCACTGGAGCAACTTAATGCAAAGGTATTTTCTTCAGTTGATTTCAGACATTGTCACTACAATTTCATCTTGATCTGCATCCTGAACTAGAGAACTCTTTGGAAGCTATAAGCGTTAGGCTCAAGGACATACCATTTAAGGGGCCCTTTTAAAACTATTTAAGGGACAGTGAGGGCCGGGCCCTCCGGAGTGGTTCAGACTGAAGTCTCAAGGTAATTTTCTACGTAGGTCTCGGTGTTTAAGATGACACTTGTGCTGCATCAGGCACTAATGCAGCCAACTGCACGAATCTTTGATGTTTTCTTTGTCTATTTATTCTTGTTTCTCTGTTTTTACTTTTTTTTCTTTTCTTTTTCTTTTTTTTAAATCTCTGGCAAATCTGTGTGCTGGCCTTAAACCTAAATGAAGGCTACATATTTTAACAGTAGCCTTAAACTGGAAAAACTCATTCATGCATTTGTGTCATCACGCTTAGATTACTGTAATTCCCTGTTTACTAGCTTGGATAAATCATCTCTCTCTCGCCTCCAGACAATACAAAACGCAGCAGCCAGATTACTAACTCGCTCTACCAAGCGTGTTCACATCACTCCCATCTTATATTCTTTACATTGGCTCCCAATAGAGTTTAGAATTTGCTTTAAAATTCTTGTTTTAACATACGGAGCACTAAAATGCCCAGGCTCCAGATTACTTATCCAAGCTTCTTATAAAATACACTGCTGCTCGTCATCTCCGCTCACAGACTCAGAGTCTCTTAGTTGTTCCCCGTACACGACTGAAGACCAAAGGGGACAGAGCCTTTCAGTCTGTTGCACCAAGGCTGTGGAACAGTTTACCACTACAATTACGTTTGCTTGACTCTGTGGATTCTTTTAAAAACAGTTAAAAACTCTTCTGTTCAAACAAGCCTTTTGTTGATCTACATATTTTATATTTTTTACATTTGATCTTTTACATTGTATATAATGTCTATTGATTTTATTGTTTATTTTAATATTTTAATATTTGTGTACAGCGCTTTGTGATTGTCTGTCTGTGAAAGCGCTTAATAAATAAAATTTACTTACTTACTTACTTTCCTTTTTATGTAATTTTTTGACCCTTTGGATTCAGTAAATATACTCTCAGAGGAAGTGAATAATCATACTTCAAACTACTTGACTTCACCGATGGGATAAATAAGGACAGATAATCTACTGACTGACGCATAAAGCAATAAAAAGTATATCTGGTACACTGAGGCAGTTGGTATTTTGGAGAAAGTCAATTAAATTCAGAAAAGTTATATGACATTATCTTACATACATATATTCAAATACAGTCATTTTGTAGCACTGCTCTCTATGCAGCAGATTAAACTTTAACAAAGGGGCTCTATAACATTGACAGATTATATCATTTCACCACAGTTAAGACAACAGTGAATGTCTTGTGCATAAATAATTTTTGTACTGTATGTAGGGAATGTGTTCAGTCGCGGCTCACTAGATGTGATATGCTAAGATGTTGTGTGGCTGTACAACATCATGTGACCTGCAGGCCCTGCCACCTCTCTGCTGTAGTGGCATTTAGGCAGCATTCATTACAGCGATAAGAAGCTGACAGGGCACAGTAAGAAACACAATGGTGGTGGAAAGTGTGTTTAAAAAGTCTTTGCTCCCAATTTAAAATGTTCTCAGGATGTCCTCATATAAGCCATTATCATTAAAAAAAAGTAGCTTGTGTGTATGGTGTTAAAGCGATTCAAAAAACAACAAAGTAGTTTTAAAGCAGTAAGTAGTAATGTGATGTGTTCAACATGGAGCACTTTACATGATGTTTGTGTGTGTAAGTAAATTAAAATGTGAAAAAGCGTGAAAAAGGATAGAAAACCACATGTGAACTCAGACAGCCATGCACAGCTTAACAGCTGCAGTCAGTGCTAATGCAACATATCAGTGATGAATTGTACAGTGTCCAACATTTTGATCAATCTTGTAGTAACATCTAGAACCCACTGGACTGTCAGCATCTTAATACACACTGCTAATGCAGTAAAAGCAATCCTGGATTGAGAAACATTAAATGGAAGATATTACCCTCCCCAGAGTCAATATTTTTAACCAATGGGAAGATCATCTTGACAGAGCTTTAAACAAAATCCAGCAACATCCAAAGAAATGCTTTGAATCTCTTTCAAGAACCCTGGAGAACGATTCCTGCAGGCTGCTTAATGAAATTATAGCAACATTTGCCTCAGAGAGTTCAAGCTGTGTTGAAGAATAAAGGTGATATTCCAAATATTGACTTTCAAACATGTTAGAAGTGTTCAAACTCTGTTTTGCCTTATATACTGGATCTTTCTTCGTGAGCTGGTTACAAAAGTCTTTGCGTATTTTCGATGCATGCAGGATTAAAAACAGATTCTAGTGATGGTTTGTTCACCTGTATTTTCTAATCTACTGTTTGATATGTTCGCTTTATCTTGTTTTTCAGGCATTTCAGTCACTATGAAATACTGTTGTTCCACAAGCCTTAAGTACTATGTTACGCACCATGGCTTGATGATGATGAGAGGAATAACTTATGATGTGATGACTGTTATTCTTATGACCTGAGTGTTGTGGTGACATGTATTCCTCGGGCTATAATCAATAAAAAAAAGCTTGTTGAAATAAGCACGTTAACACAGAAATCTGTGTAGTCTCATATTACGTATGCTGGGTTTCATCGTTAGGCCACAGCTTCATATTAAAATGGGGATTTAAGGTAGAAATACTTCTCACTAAAAATATTTCCGGGTCTGGGTTTAAGTCTGTTATTGTGTCCTTGTAGGTTCAGTGAGTGTCTTGTTTCTTTGTGTTTTCTCCAGCAGCAGATTTTTTCATTTTAGTCACACTTTAACAACCGGGGCTTCAAATGGACTTGTCATGATACTGTTCAGGGTCCATTTGTCTCCCTCTGCTGATGACACGATCGCTATATTCCTGATGGGACTTTAGATACACAAATCCACAAATTCTTGTGATGTAAACCTACAATTATGGACAAAACTTAAATGAAACTGAGTAATAACTCATAGCCTAAACTTTAAAAAGCATGTGAACCTATGTGCTTGTGACCCTGTAAAAGGCTACATAGTGAGGTGGAAGTAGACATGTGAGGTACTGAGCTACCCCTTTCTATAAAAATGAGCATTCAAAGTCTGCAGAGACAAAGTGGGCATATTTTAGAACAAACAACCTACCAAGGCAAAGAAAAAAGGTCAGAGCAAAACACCAAGATGCCAGAGGTGGTGGAACAGTGTTGCTTTGTCCAACCCTGTTTTTGTAGGTATCATATTATCACTTGGTCATCAATACTCCAGCAGGTGGTGCATGGAGTGAAATGTCATTATATTGCACAAGTGGTTGAGAAAACATTTCCCAAATCTGAAGAAATGTTCAGTGGACTGATGATCAGATTAGAATAGATGCGGTTTGGTCTATGAAGATGTAACACAAACCCTGATAAAGTGAAACAGTTTTGCAGGAAGCACTGATCTGAAGTATGTTCCTTCTCATAGAGGTTCACTAAATTGACTCAAGAGTTCATTTTTAAAACCTTTCCACTAAAGTGAGCACTGTATGGGTTCTTAAAAGAAAATATAAGTGCATCCTTTTATAACTGTGGGTTAAAAGAAGATCAGACTGCATATTATGAGCAGAGAGGCTACAAACAAAACTAGACTCATATGTTTTTCCTCTCACACGTTCGAGCCTTTCACCTTCTCGTGATATTTTGTGTTCGTATCCTGTAAAAACAAAAAAAGACTAATACAGAATCATGAAAAAGTGTCACCTTAGACTTTCTCCTATGAGTAATTTCTGGCTACCTCTTGTCAACGTTTGTCTTCTTACGCCTGTGCATTTGAGAGCAATTTCCTGTATCTGAGGCGATTATATTCTCAGTCCTTATGCATTGCACCACAGTTTACTTGGAAAAGGGCCAAGAGCTACGTTTGCAGGTGGTGTGGTTACAGATTGATGGACATTTTTAGCACCTGAGCAAATATAAGGGGCCAAAGGAGAGACTAACACAAACCACTCCACAGATGCTTCATTAAAAAAGCCCCTTCAGTCTCCTGTTTGCATGCTTACACACAGGAGAGACGCAGTCGCTGACTGAATGAGCTAAACAAACCAAAGTAGACGTCGCTGTTACGTCACCAAACTCATCGCTCAGATTCTGACCAAGAGAAGAAAACCCTGTAAGATAACAGAAGTGAACTGTGAGGGCTTGCGTCTGCTTTCTAGTGTTAAACACTATTTTATTGGTTAAGATGGTTCATGAGGCTGATGTCTATTCAAAGACCTCTGATGCTGTCAGTATGTGAATGAGGTGATTTTCCCATTATAAGCGCCTCCATCTGGTCACCTCAATCCTGACACTGTGGTGATGACAGAGATGGACTCATCATCATCAGGATGTCTGATTGGGTGTTTCTCTAACAACTCAGGGAGCTGAATGACTTCAGATTGCATGCTGGGACCTGATGACTCTACATGAAATACAGTACTAACGTTGGCTCTATCTCTGCTATATGAGCGTCTGCAAAAACTTCAGGTGAAACAAGGATGAGGAGACTGTGCTGAAAACCTAAAGCTAAGGAGCAAGAGAGAAAATTCTGGCACCATGTAACAGACGTTTTGTGTTGAGATTTAGTCCAGATGATTAAATGTAATGAAGCTGAAACAAAATTAACTGCAATATGTTTCCATGGAGGAACAATAAATCTGCTGTTTAACATTTCGCTCCCCTTACCCTATATCTGATAACATAGATGAATGGAACCATTCATCTATCTGGCAGTGTTAATGGGCTGTGGCAAATCAAATAAACAGATGCTGTTCAATGCATCAACAGCATCCCCTGCTTTGCTCTTTTCCTGTTTTCTATTTTCTCTTAAAGAAAAAGGTCTGTGCGATTTGTAGGTGTTATCACTTTTGCCGCAGTGTCTCCAGACTCCTTCACGTTTGTCACATTTGCTCAATGTGAACTTGCTATCACTAGAACAGGATGCCAGTGGCAGAACTGCCAGGTCTGGTGTCCCACTCAGGGATGCCCGGTCCTTATGCTACCCTTATCGGAGTCTGCTTCTGACATGTGGTCAGAAAAATACACACTCTAGGGTCTGGCAGTGCTCCACCTGCTCCTCTTTACAACAAGGAGCAGATTTGGGTCCTGCTGCTGTCGCTGCAGAAGTATTTCTACTTCACTGGGTTTCTGTCTTCTTCCACTCATTAATTGAATCTCTTTTTGGGGGCTGTCATGTTGTTGCCTCTTCACAATGCATGTTCTCACTTTCAGTTTGGAAGCTTGCATGCTTTATGCTTCCTAACTGGACAGATTGATATCCCTGAAGTGTCACTTTTGCGTGGTGACAGTACAGGCCTTGGATTATTACGTGGAAAAAAGGTCAATGTGCAATGATAACCAACAGCAAGAACAGTGTGAAAGCTTTTTTGGATCCTGGCATTCATCTGAATGTTACTTTGGCACAAGAGCTGATCTGTTTAGGGGAATGACTAAGCACACTCTCCCACAGCAAAAGTGCTGCACTACATTAGCAGCAGCCTTCCCCAGCAAACTATTACAAAACTATTAAGCAACAGCTCAAGGAACAGGACAAAGATCCCAAGGTGCTGACCTGGCTGTAAAACAAATCTGATCCATGGAGGCCCCTTGCTGCAATCCACAGGACACAAAAGAGAAAATGCCCACGTCTCAGTGCCAAACACTTCAAAGAGCCCCAGAGGTCCCATCTCAACGCCCCGACAGGTCAGAGCTGTTTTGGCGGCACGAGGAGGGCCTGCACAATATTTGGCAGGTGGTTTTAATGTCGTGGCGGATCAGTGTATATGTGTCATGTCAAAGTACGCCTGGCATGAACTGAAACACTGACCTCATCATTCCATTTACATCAGTCTGCCTGACAAAGGTTCAACACAAACCATCTGACAGCGAGAGTGACACACAAGCACACGCAGGCAAATACACACCATCCACTCAAAAGAAGAACATTATCAGGAAAAAAGCCTGTCTCATTTTCACGTCCTGGTACCTGAAACCTGATCTGTGACTTAACAGAGAAATTACCCTTTGATTTATGCTGAGTTCACAGCCTCACTATAAGTGTGTGTAACTTTGACATTTGGCTACAATCAAAAGATTCTTGATCACACACAAGCACACGGTTTTCTTTTCATGGCCTCCTTCTCCAAACTCTTTCCTGTTTCCTTCATGTCTTTCAGCCTCCTGATGGATAGCCCCTCCATATGTTATAGAGCTGCACTGTTTATGTAAGGTGCTGCTCTTGATTTGCTGTTGTTTCAACCCTCCTGAGAGGAGAAGCCTCTCCCCTCCGTGCCGAGGCGTTCTTTGTGAGTCATGGGAAGGGGCCTGCTGTTAATGTGCAACAATGCTCAGCATTAGTCATCTGATGTGAAAAAACGTCTGTTTTGTACTTAAGGAATCTCTATTTGTGTAACCAGACAAATAAACTATGCGTACGTTTCCTTTTGACTTTGTGTGTCTGTCTGTGAAAACAGGAGAAAAAAATCTCTTATGGGGATGGTAAGTGCTCCTATGCTATCATGATGTAATTCTGTCTCAATGGCTTAATTCAGCCACTTAAGCAAATGCTTACGGTCATCAGTTTAAATGGTCTGACACATATGGGACCACTAATAACTAGAGGATGCCCCAGTTTCTTTTTCTATGTTTGTTCAAGTGGAGATAATCATGTGCAGTATCACCAGAGTATGAAAATTTTAGTCAAATGTTGCTTGTTCTGTGGCTAAACTTTCCTCATGGAGATGCTAACAGATAGACATGAGGACAAAGAGACAAAAGCTGCAAAAAGCATCATAAAGAAACCTCACCATCAATTTGAATTTGGCACAGAAGTTCATATCCAACATTGCTGAAGTTGGGACAAAACTGTAGCCAATGCACCCCAGCAAAATGTTATTTATTTGCCAAAAAAATTGTAAAATAATGCAACATTTTTCCGCTTTCTCATTTGCCAGATTTTTTTTAATATCAGATGACTTTCCTGACACAACCCCAAGGGTTTTGTGTCTCTTCCCAGATCAAACTGAGAGCTTGTCATGACTGTATACAACTACTCATTGGAGCAGAAGCATGTTCTGGTACCTATGAGTGCCCCTGTGCACTCATAGGTACCAGAACACATAACACATAGTTTCGTTTTCTATAAGATCTTTGGCGAGATTACACTGAGTCACTTTTACTACTGTGAAAAGAAATCTGAGACAACAATGTCCTCTTAAAAGTTTTGTAGATTTAAGAGCCTCAGAATCAAAATTTAAACATTGCAGTTATTTTTAGGTGTTTTGAGAATTATTGGTTAAACATCAAACTAAACTACCCCAAGCAGGAAATATTGGGATGAATTGCTAAATTTCGCTGCTACATCTAAAGCAAACAAAGACACATCTGCTGTCTAAGACTAACAATTCACGGCGTTACATTTTACAAAGACAGAAGCAATTAGCTGCACTTGAGCACCAGCAAAATAAATTACTTCCACGGTCACTTGTTTTGAAGGGCGCATGTAAGGCTTGCCATATGAGATTTCCAGGTACAATCCTTTGGCATGGATTGCTCGGGAAGCTCCAGCATGACATTCACCAGCTCTGCAGCCAGTTTATCAAGTCTAAAGAATCCACATGCACGTGAGCGTGCTCTTTCTATCTGGGTTACAACTTTTCTGCTTGCTTTTGCCTCCCTTTTCTTCTCCATCACTCAACTTTCTTTCCCTCCATCACCCCAGAGGGGTAAATTACTAGTCTGGTCAAGGAAGGGGGGTTAGCGCTCCTCCACTCAACACGCACCCATATATAGGCAGCAGACGTTAGGTAAACCCTAGGTAGACGTTAGGTAAACTCAAAACAGGCACGGCTCAGCCAGCTGCTTTATTTGTAACACTGATATGCTTCTGTGAGTTGGCACAGTCGAGCACGCGTGGCACTGCAGGTTGTGCGGATGGATGTGGGAAGTGGGCAGCAGGTGGATGAGAGAGACTGCAGTGTGTTTGCAGCAGGCATGGCTGTCAAGGTTTACATGAATCACACTGTGTACACACATCACTTCACTGATGGCCACAGTCATGTGAAGAATAACACTTTAACTTTGTTTAAAGGATTGTTGGCAGCAGAACGAGTATTTCTTTAGCCAATTTTGGAGAGTGGTAATTTCTACTTATTCCTGAGGGATGACTGGCCAAATACAGACAACATGATGTCATGTCTACATGTTTCCACTGTAACTACACTACAATAGAACTTGATAGATAATGCTCCTAACTCTGATAATCAATTGAATGTTTTTCCTAGGACTGTTAAAAGGATAGTTCTCCCTAAAATTAATTTTATTTAGTGCTTTTTATCCAGTTTTGGAGATGACTGTTGAGGGGATGTCAGCATTCTCTTAAGTGTAATGCAATTAGATGATACGTGCCTTGAGATGCAAAAAAAATAATGCACATGATTCACAACCAAGTTACATCCCAAAGTTTGTGGTAACTTGGGGGGTGTTAATTGATGCAACGTCCAGACACAGAGGAACCAAGTGCAGGATGAATTTTCAACAAAAAAAAAACAAGTGGTGGTTGTTCACTTTAAGCTAGTCGGCAAAGTCAAACAATCCAGACAATCAGGAGGCAAAAAAGCAAAGGGTCATGCACAGGGAATCACTATAAACACAAGAACAATAATAAGAACATGAGGAAAGCCGTAAAGTTTGACAAAATGAACACAAGGTCAAGACAATCTGGTAACTGGGGAGTGCAAGACAGCACGCGTATATACTGATTGACTAATTGGAAACATGTGTTACGAATACCACTGATACTCATTAGGGCATGACAGACAATTACCAAGGGGGTAACACAAGCAGGGCGCCACGGCGGTGCAGCATTTAGCATTGTCACCTCACATCAAGAAGGCCCAGGCTTCAAATCTGCCTGTGTGGCACTTTAATGTTTACGCCTCCTCAAAAGCTCCAAAGACATTGCTGACAGTTAACTGCTATACTAAATTGGCTGTGGGTGTTAAAGACAGCATGGATGGTGACTTTCAACTGGACAAGCAGTTAAACGTGATGGATGGAGGGACCACAAACAAAGACAATAAGTGAAAATGACAAAGATGAAAAGAGACTAAAATTAATATTCCAGAATAAAACAGGACAAAGTTAACATCCTTTCATGCACCACTTGTAGCATGACACATGCTTCATTCTGCTCAGTGATGT
>NW_005187427.1:4880890-4883841 GCF_000239375.1 Pundamilia nyererei | reverse complement strand
TATGAATGGGCTTGTAGTAAGAAAGCACTTTGAGTGCTCAAATAGAGTATAAAAGCATTATGTCAGTACCGGTCCATTTACCATACTCTTACAAGCCCATTACTGTTTCCTTATCCCACACGTGCATCACACAACTAAAGGCAGACTATTACACAATCTATTAGAGCAATTGGCTTCTAAAGTAAAGATCTGGTCTAAGAGCATAAAACTTTTTATCCATTACCGTCTGTGCATGTTTATGGATGAAATACAGCCGTGCCTTTTTAATCGTTTATGATAAGAGACTCTGTGGAGAGCTCTGCAACAGCAAGAGAAGGTCTTAAATTTGGAAACACGTTCTGAAAGCAGAGTTATATTTTGGTTTGCTAGTGTTTCCAACATTGTGCTGTAACATGAAATACTGTTATGGGTGTCGCGGTTTTCCTTTGTTCATTGCTCTGTTTCTGTGCAAGACTTGTTTAACTTTACGGATGTGAGAGAAAACTGTAATTTTCAAATGTGCTCCTCTGTCCTTCTCTTACAAATCGTGGCTCAGTGTCAGTACAGCCATACTGGATATTAGGTGCTGCCCCATCCACCACAGGACTAATGAGATCGAATTAACAGTTTTACGCTGAATGAAACTAGACTTGGCTTTAGATTTTGGCCAGGAGCCCAAAAAACCACTGGGACAACATGCAGACCCCGAGGAGTAACTCTGAGTGTTACTGAACTTGTTGAACTAATGTTTCTCCCTGTGTTTACATATGCAGATGTGAGCTTATGTCACCCCGAAGACTGTGTTGACTGTAGCGGAAAGTTGTACTCAGAATTAATAATTAGCTCTCATTTCCCTCATTGTGAAAAAAATGTGTGTCTAAAACACTGATACCTCTGACTACATCTATTTTAGAGACTTTTAGGAACTTGTGCTGCTTTTAATTTTATAGTTAGTCGCAGGCAGTTAACAGCACTGTGCTTTGGAAATATAGGGTATCTGCCCTGTTCTTACAAGCCGCTTGAGGCCTGTACATCCACAGTGAGAACTTGGTCTGTATTGCCAGCAGTAAGTCAGATCCATTCACAGTGGGTTGCCTTAATTCTGTTAAAAACAATTTATGGATTGAATTTGGAGGTGTAGCCAGGTATAGGAAGCCGTCCACTTTGGTAGTCTTAGGATTCTATCGCTGCTTTTTGTGGAGGATGTGGGTCTATTGACTTGATCAGGTGGTGGTCTCCAGCTTGCACTGGGATGGTGGTGGTGGAGTGTTAGGGGACAGGAAGTAAAATTTGCACCTCATACTCTGAGGCCATAGTTGTAAGCTGGAAAAGGGTGGTGCCCACTCTGGGTCAAAGACAAGTGGAGGAGTTTATTTATCTCAGGGCCTTGATCACAAGTGAGGTGAGACTGGAGCAGGAGATTGTCAGATGGATTGGTGCAGAACCAGCAGTGATGAGGATGCTCATCATTGAGTTTAAAACCAAAGCTGTCATTTGCCTGGCTGATCAACGTTTTTACCCTTACCTTTGGCCATGAGCTCCGGTTATGAGTGGCAGTAATTAGCTTCCTCCAAAGTTTTCTTTCTTACACTTCAAAAGGAGCCAGCTGAGGTGTTCCAAGCACGTCTGACCAGAAGGAGGCCCAGGGGTAGACCCAGGATATACTGGAGAGACTATGTCGTTTAGCTGGCTTAGGAAAGTTTCATCTTCTCCATACCACTAACCCAGATGGATGGATGGATCCATCTGACTGAGGGAATAATTTTACTTTCCTTGCAAAGAGATCTAAAGCAAAAAGCTGATAGTTGAGGTTGCAGATGAGCAAAAGGTAGTCTGCATATATGAGCACTGCACTGCAGATGCAGAGAATTTGGGGTATTAATGTCTGATTTATGAACATGAGTAAAATATATGTTATGTAGGATTGAAAATAAATGGTCAGTCATAGTTTATTTTAAATGTGTGTTCTATGATTATTCTCAGTCTTCGCTTTACACCTGCATTGACCATAACACACACGTACTTTTCGCTTTGCTTTCATTCTCAATTTTCCCTCCATTATTAACCTTTATTATTATTACCCCAACATTATTTCACTGCATAACTATGAAGTTCCATCAAAGCTAAACGCAAAGCATACCCAGTCTGAAAACGGAGCAATAAAACTACAATTTAAGACCAATTATGGGGGGTCAGGTACCGACTCTCTCCTTCTTTGTCTCTGAAACAGACAAAAATGGCCAGACTATACACTCATGTAGAAATAAAAATAAAAGACTCCCATTTACTAGTTTTTAAAGATAACAAAGCCAAATGAGTCTACATGAACACATGACAGAAACATCTGCCACATTTCAGATCAGCCACTGCAAAAGAGGAAACTTGCACTGCATGAAAATGTTATTCTTCAAGCCCTGAAACTCAGCTTTGCTTACCTGAGTGACCACAAGTCACTGGTCATAGGTCTACAGCTGATTGTGGCTGTAAAGAAGAGGTCAGTGAAATGATCTAATATCCACTATGAAGCCACATTTTTCTGCCAAAGAACAAGAAGCACAGTCTATGTGAGAGGACTCAAGTGCTTCACCCATCCTCAGTCCTGCAGTCTTTAGGTGCCATTAGCTCATTTACTTCATCTGTTTCCAGGCCCATTACCTCCAGAGAAAGAAATTATTTCGGCAATCCTGCCAGACAGGACCAGCCAGCCCAAACATGGAGAGAAAACCCCAGTAATAGCCCTGGTTAAATAAAAACACTGATCAGGTATCCTGACTGGTGTGTCTCCGAGTCAGCCGAGGCCGCTGGACACAAAGTGGGGACATAAAAAAGACAAAGACTTGTGGATGAAAAGTCAAAAGGTGACAAACTGGCAGGGTTACGTCTCTGATTAGGATGATGCTTACATTTTGATGCCTACATAGCATTTTTACATGTTGCTTTTCTTCTCTTTTTTAATGTTTTGTGGTACTGGC